>NC_052532.1:189099229-189251811 GCF_016699485.2 Gallus gallus | reverse complement strand
AATGTCTCCAGGGATGGAGCATCCACCACCTCTCCAGGCAGCCTTATACGTTTGCCTTATATGCAATCTGAGTCTCCCTTCTTTTAGTGGGGACAAGTTTTTGAGAATACAGTAAAGCTCTGTGCAAGGAAAAGATTTCCAGTGTCTCAAGAGGGAAGTGAGGGTTGTTTGTTAAAGCTGCTGAGTGGTGTGCAGTTTTCCTCAATGGCTGGGAGAAGCTACAAGAAATTCCCAGCTGAGGGAATGCAAGTTGACACTTCATAAGACAAGGATAGACTTAAGAGCACAGGTAGAATTGCACTTTGTTAGGATATGAGGTCCTTGTCACTCAGTAATAGCATGATTTATTTTCGTATGTCTCTTTCATTATGCAGCACAAAGACACTGAAATGAAAGCTTCCAGAGACTAATTTGGATTGGAATTATATTCCCTCTGACTATGAATAGAACACAGTATTAGTCTCCTGAATGTATCGTGGGAGGAAGATATTGTTTCAGGTGTATTTATATTCACAACTAACGCAATAAAAAGGCTGTATCTAACAGTGCAACAGATGGAAGCAGCATTATCCTCAGTAATAAAGTAAATGAAAATAAAGATAGTAGTGACATTTAGGCAATCAGGCCAGCTACAGAACAAATTTTTAATTAGAAGGCATGCTCAGATGTAAATACCTGAAGATTAGGAAGACAACAATCTAATATATATATTTTAAAAAAGACATTATTGGTCCTACTGTGCTGAAGTTTTAAAGGCCAAAGCAATGAGTAAAGTCAGTAAGTATGCCTTTGTCATTATTGCTGAAAGGTTCCTGAAGAGGTGTGCAGAAAGTATTCCAATAAAAACAAGGAGATATACTCAAACCCATAAAAACTAATAAAATGTAAATGCATCTTTCCTTTCCTCAGTATTGAAATCTGTGTTTTTCATTTCCTTTGAGTGAGCTCAAGGGAGCTGTATGACTGATAAGAAATAGGAGTCTAACATGTTCTGTTGCTCCATGAATAGTGAATGGAGTAAGTCTATTCAAGCAATACTTTCTCCAGTAAATAATGTACAGTATTGCAGTGTCTACCAATGGTGTTAGATTTTGTGTGCATTTTTTCCTGTCAAGTGATGAATTAGCTAATGTTATATCTAATTGATCTTTGGGACACATTAAAAGCATAGCACTTGTGGTACAATGTGAGATCCAAATCCAATTGGTCCATAATCACATCCCTGGCAGTGTCCAACATGGGACGTATCTAGGAAGCAAAGGTACAGTGAACTGTATCTAATCATAGGATGTTTCTTTGTGTATCCTTTAAGAAATTACTACAGACCACAAAGATTTTCCACCATCATTAGCTTGCTATGTAAATGCTTGCCATCTCAGGCTACAGAAACTATCAAATTGAACTTGTAGTCATCTGAAAACAGTGGTAAGAGTACTTGTAGCAAAAACTGATTCACGATAAACATTAAACAAAAAAGTCACAGCAGTTCACATCTTTTGCCCACTCTTCGTCTTTTAATTTTATGTGTATTGATCAGACTCCATGCTAGGATCCTGGCAGGCATAACCAGAGATACTACATCAATTGAATATGCAAACTGCTGCGTTATGTACTGTCATATAAGGCTTATTCTTCGTAAATCACTCAGGTTCACGTTGTTAATCAGTGGAAAACAGTTGTCAAATCGAGAATCATAGAATCGTTTGAATTGGAAGGGACCCGTAAAGGCCATCTAGTCCAACTCCCCTTTAATGAACAGGGACACCTACAGCTCCATCAGGTGCTCAGAGCCCCATCCAGCCTGACCTTGAATGTCTCTGGGGATGGGACATCCACCACCTCTTTGGGTAACCTCTTCCAGCACCTCACTGCTGTATTACTGTATTACTGTATTACTGTAAAATAACTTTTTTAAAAAAACTTCCTCTTGCTTCTATGCGTAAGACGAGATGGTGACCGGACAGCATTGCGGGGAAAGGGAAGAAATAGAAAACAAACGCATTTTTCTATTATTTTAAATCTTAAACCATTCAGCCAAGCTATCTGCTAAGCCAAGGCAGAGGGAGAAAAAAAAATTACATAAATAGCATAAATAACGTTACAGTAATAATAGTATCATTCTCGTCGCTATCTCAGATGTCCAAGGCAATAAGTTCATGACTCACCATAGTGGCATACAATTTGTATTTCCACAAAACAGAATTTTAAAAACATCACAGGAGGTTTAAATTGGCCTGGATCCATTGAAATGATGCCAAATTGATACTGATGGAGAAGCTGGTCTGGCAGCCATCCCTTTGTTATAGTCCTGAGGTATTTGACATATCCTTTTGGAGATGATAAAATTCTGTCTCTTAACTAATTCCTTTTTAGTTTATTTGGGGTTTTGTTGATGCTGTTGTTGTTGTACTGTTGACTGTTAAAATTCAGTCATTTGACTTCTACATTCCTTCCACACTCAAATGGAGTCCAAGAGATATACAGTGCCTTTTCCAACCTCCCACTTGTGTTATTAACAATCACTGCTTCA
Source organism: Gallus gallus (assembly GCF_016699485.2). Taxonomy (NCBI): domain Eukaryota; kingdom Metazoa; phylum Chordata; class Aves; order Galliformes; family Phasianidae; genus Gallus; species Gallus gallus. The sequence goes on along the minus strand of NC_052532.1, from coordinate 189,249,281 downwards.
ACATTTGCTGAAGTGGGTTAGAGATGCAGCAATTAGGAAATCTGTTATAATCTAGGAGCAAACAGTGATGACTGAATTACACAGGAAAGCAAATTTTAATACCTGCTGACAGAATGAATTTCTGTCCTCTAAATGTTCAAACTAATAAAGACTTGAACTGTGATGCTGTATTACTGTTTTCACTGTTGTATACTGTCAGCACTTCAGTTGCTTAACTTTATTTTTAAGATCAGGTTTTTTGTTTTCATGTTCTAAAACTCAGTCAAAGTTTTACTACAAACTTAAAAGTGAAAAATAATAGTATTATAACTTCACTAAACTCTCGAACTCTTTTATATAAAAGAGCTGCTGTATCTTGATTCTTTTATCTCAGTTATTTTTTATTTTATGACCAAAAATTCTCATCAAGCCATCTGATATAAAATCTCTTTGCTATTTTTAAATTTAGAAATATTTTGTTTTCCACTAAAATCTTCTAAAAATCTCTTCATGTTTAGTCTTTTGCATTCATTCTGGTCTCTCAAGTGCGTCTTAGACTTCCAAGTGTTTTCTTATATCCTCAGGTATACTAAATAGTCTTTTACATCATTTTTCATATAATCATAGACTCATTAAGGTTGGAAAGACCAGTGGGATCTTCTACTCCAACCATCAACCCATACCTGTGACCACTCTAAACCATGTCCATCAGTGCTAGCTCTATGAATTTCTTGAACACTTCCAGGGACGTTGACTTCCCCACCTCCCTGGGCAGCCTGTGCCAATGCCTCACCACTCTTTCTGAGAAAAAGTTTTCCTAATATCCAAACTGTACCTTCCCTCACAGTTTGAGGCCATTCTCTCTCATCCTATCACAGTTACCTGGGAGAAGAGGACAGCCCCCACCTCACCACAACTTCCTATCAGGAAGCTGTAGAGAGCAATAAGGTCTCCCCTGAGCCTCCTCTTCTGCAGACTAAATAATCCCAATTCCCTCAGCCACTCTACATAAGATTTGTGCTCCAGATCCCTCACAGTTTTGTTGCCTTTCTTTTTCGTTGGTCCAAAACTGAACACTGTACTCAAGGTGGAGCCTCTCCAGAGCTGAGCACAGAGGGACGATCGCCTCCCTGCTCCTGCTGGCAGCACTATTTCTGATACAAGCCAGGATGCCATTGGACTTCTTGGCCACCTGGGCACACTGCCGGCTCATGTTCAGCCTTATGTCAGCTAACATAGCCAGGTCCTTTTCCTCCACACAGCCTTCCAAACACTGACACAAGCCTTTCTGACCTCAGCAATTACATACATTGGTCTTTTATTTGCCCTTTCATCTACTATTTAATTTTATCACTTTCATAAGCTACCAGAATTAGTTTGTTAGATCATTAGTGATTCAAGCAATCGGTAGGACCTTTGCAGATGGGTTTTGGTATGTAAAAATTCAGCAAATTTTACTAAGATGCACTCTGGCAGCAATACTTCTACCTTTCTTGAAAGGGCATGAAATTAGTGAATCAGCCTTAACTGCCTTTCTTGTCAGTGTGTCACAACTTTAGTGCCCTTTTAATTGCATAGGAGCCTTTGAAGTGTGTTATTTAGATTCAGAGGTGAATCTGAAGGAAGCATGAAACATTTTTCCAGACTCCAGCACTGCCGCTTGCTCACACCTAGCAAACGCAAAGCTATTAGGAAACAGGTCCTCTGGAATGACCCCATATATAAAGAAGTGCAAAGAAAAAAGGGCCTTTTCCCAGTGGGGAGGACTAACATGGCAGTTCTGATAGCAGAAATGGAGCATCATTCTTTCATTCCCTATTCACATTTCAAATGCAGCAGTCACTGTAGTATGTAGGCATCAGTAAGAAAAGAATGAGGACTGAGATTAAAGAAGCTGATCTGAGCTGGGTTAAATACTACCTGCATTGACTGTCTTTCCATTTTGTGGTCCAGATTTTTGTCAGGAGAAAGGGGCAGAGGTATGTTTCAGAGTGTTTTTTTGTGTGTGTGTATAACACAAAGTTGGTATTGTGTGAAAATACGGAGCCATAAAATTGGTTATTTTCCAATTACAATGTATTTCAAGCCAAGGGGGAGGGGGGAGAAGAAGGGGAAGAAAAAAAAACCTCAAGAACACAAAGGAAAATGATCGTTCTTATTTTAGTATTTCTTAAAATGAAGCAGGGAGTAGTCATTTGAATTCTTAACTCCCACTATGCACTTATTAGACAAATTTTAAGACATGCTGTGGTTTCAAAATGTCTTCTGGAAACAGAGACTATTTAGAGTAAGTTTGGACTCAGTTGAAATCCATCAATGCCAACTCATCTAGCAGTTAGTTTTCCTGCCCTCGGCACAGGATTGGATCTGGATAATCTTTGAGGTTCCTTCCAACCCAACCCATTCCGTGATTAAATTCCGAGTTAAATTCGAAGTGCCTTTGCAAGTCAGAATAAAAGCTGTAGTAGCATCATCTGACCAACCCATAGTCATCCGAGTGTCTCACGCTGATGGAGTTGCAAGTAGCTGGGTGCTGTGTTAGAGTCAGGTTTTCAGTCCTCTCTTCTCACTCTCCAGATCGATGTCTAAATCTGGGAGTCACTCCCACATCTTGCATACAGAGTCTGCCTGGGACATGGTTGTTTAGTAAGAGAAAGCTGCCATTACACAGCTGCTCTGATTCAAATCATTCAAATCTTTAGCCTCATCCAGGTAGAAAACATCAAAGAAACTGAATTGTGCTATATAGAACCGCTATTGATTTGAACCGTTAGAACCACTATTTAGTAGAACCATTTGAATCAGGGTGCTCAGAGCCTGTGAACATCTACATGTTCACTATCTTCTTTCACATATCCAGCACATGAAACAGACTTAGTAAAAACCCTGACATCACAGTGTTCCATATTTATGCAGAAGGCTGACACTGTGTGAGCTACAGAAATGGAGGATCTTTCTTGTTAAGATCACCTTTCCTGTTTGCCAAGAAGAAATGTTAAGTCTGTTATAATGAAATAGAAGTTTTAGACAAATCCCAGGTTGGAAGATGGTTATTTACTAAATGAATTCTAGAGCGGGAGAACAGAACAAATATGACTCATATAGAGCAAACTTAAATCCTAAACTGGGATAAATATTTCAGAAGTAAACCCCACCTTAGAAAACAACACAGGTTTGTAGAAGCATTAGTCCCTTCAAGGCTTTTAAATCACTGGGAATTTTGGAGATATGCTGTAGGTGAAAGAAATAAGAAACGATCTAAAGAATAATTCTGAAATACAGTCTGTATGTAGGAGTGTCTGTTCTCCTGACATGCAGAGTTTCAGCTGCAGTTGGTGAAGTCATAGGTACGTGGGAAGGCTGAAGAGCCTATATCCCAGCAGCACTTCCCAGCTGATTGCCAAAGTAGACACTGTCATGTAGAAAATTCAGTAAACAATGCCAAAGAAGCTCAGTGGCAAAGGAGCCTAACTGTAACAAGAAGTAAAATTAAAATAAATAAATAAATAAATACACAGAAACCCAAATTAAACCACTCCGGTAAGGCATTTTGATGGTAGCTAGCAACTGTACAAAATGTGGGATCTTGGAAATGTCAAATGTGGTTATCCAATGAAAAGTTAAAGGGCATCAAATAAAAATGAATTAGTTGCTGAAGACATTCTGGAAATTGAGCCAGTGTGAACAGCAAATTATTGAAAAAAAAATAATGCAGAAATTGCTGCTAGGGGAAAATGAGAACACTGCTGTCCTACAGAACTCTCATGTAGCTCAAACAGCAGCAAACAGGGAGCAGACTGATAGTTTGTAAGTGCACAGCACAGATTTATTTGCTTAAACTAAGAGGTGATGTGGTCTGTTGAGATGTACATCCCTCCTGTAAGGGAAGAAACCTTGACTGCTGGTTTTGCTTCTCCTCTAGACCTGCTGTGGAAAAAACCCAAAGAAGGTTATAGTGAGTTGGGCGTTGGGGTCTTCTCCCAGGTAACAGTGATAGGATGAGAGGGAATGGCTTTAAGTTGCTCCATGGGAGGTACAGGTTGCATAGGAAAAATTTCTTCTCAGAAAGAGTGGTTAGGCTCTGACACAGGCTGCCCAGGGAGCTGGTGGAGTCACCATCCCTGGAGGAGTTCAGGAAATGTGGAGATGTGACACTGAGGGTCATGGTTTAATGGGAATGTGTGATGGACTGATGGTTGGACTGAATGATCTTGATGGTCTCTGCCAACCTTAGTGATTCTATGGTTCTAGACCCTGCTTTTGAAGAAGTCAGTGTAATAAAACACTGAACTGTAAGGAATATCATCTTCTCTTTGCTGGCATCAGTCGGCAACATCTTAGTCTTCAAAGTGTCATTGACACAGCGAAAAGGATCTTTGTCCACCCCCTCAGGTTACTCTTCAGCTCACATGGGTAGATTTCCCAGTTTCGGGTTGAATTATGATTCTCTGTGTTGCTGGAGCATTGCCTTTACATTGTCGGTTTAAAGAAATAAAAGCTTTTTTCAGAAACCTTATTTTTTAGACATAATTGGACTTTAATGTTTTTCCTTCAGCTTAGTGAGATTTTACACACAATACTTAAATAATTAGTAATGTCAGTACATCATTCCATTGACCCTATCAAGGTATCTCACTGTTCGGAAGAAGAAGTGATATAGTAGAGATCTGTTTTCAGCACCCCTAATGTTGTATGCAGAGCACTCAGTAACACATTTTAAACCTAATTCTCTTCACTGAAACCCACGAAGGAATATCCAGCTATTTGAAGGACTACACGGTATGGAAAGTGCTGAAAGTTTCATGTACTGCAATAAAGATGTCATATATTTACCTAAGAGATTCTACTAGATCTCAATTTTCAGGACATGCCTTACTCTCGTTAATTTAATATTCATTTACATTTAGCAGCCTTAATGATTATGTAGGTCAAGAAAACTAAAATATCCTTATTCTGTGTTTTTTTATCTCCTCAGAATACGCTCGGTTTGAGGCAAAAATCCATGACCTGCGTGAGCAGATGATGAATCACAGCATGAGTTCTGGGTCCGGCTCCCTGAGGACTAATCAGAAGAGGTCACTGTATGTCAGGTGAGCAGGGAGAGCTTTCCCGTGGGAACATGTCACCAGCTTTCTGGCCCATGACTGACTGTGCTGTGGGTTCAGCTGGGTAGTGAAGGAAGTTTGAGGAGCTGAACTGAATTGAATTGAGAAATGCATCAATCTTACAAGCACAGCATCATTAACGTCAAAATTGGATAATGCCACATTGCTTAATCCTGTCATTTCAAGCTGTTTTCAAAGAGCATTATACTTTTATAGTGATTTGGTTTTATGAGATGAAGATTTCTTAGCCATTGTCAGCTCTTTCAATATTCGAGATGGATTTTGTGGTGTAATGACGCACTGCGGTCCTGCATGTGGCCTTAATCAGACACGGAATGATTGTTCTCATAAAAAGTACTTTCTCTGCAAAACATCCTCCAAAGCAAAGACTGCCATATAAACATGTGACAGTCCGCTGCTGTCCCCTTGCTCATAGAATCATAGAATCATTAAGGTTGGAAAAGACCTCTGAGATTGTCTAGTCCAACCATCCACCTACTACCAATGTTGCCCACTAACCGCGTCCCTCAGTGTCACATCTAAACAATTCTTGAACACCTCCAAGGATTGTGACTCTATCACCTCCCTGGGCAGCCTATTCCAATGCCTCACCACTCTCTCTGAGAAAATTTTTTCCTACTTCCAACCTGAACCTCCCCTGGCACAACTTGAGGCCATACTCTCTTATCCTATTGCTTGTTACACAGAAAAGGCCAAGCCCCAGCTTATTACAGCCTTCTTTCAGGGAGTTGTAGTGAACGAAAAGGTCTCCCCTGAGCCTCCTCTTCTCCATATTACAATAAATTTACCATCTACTTTGCAAGATCAAATATGCAGATGAGACACTTAACAAGATAATGTAGGTAGCTTAAATGGGGCAGTGAGCAACACAGGAATTGCCTAACTTTGGGCCAGGCATAGCAGTAACAGTTTTGCTTGGACTGAGCAAGTCTGTTGATGGAAATCATTTCTGACTGAAAGACCAAGAGTTGTGAAATTGGCCCTAGCAAAGTTCTTGCTGTCACTCATGCCTTTGGGGACCCTGGGAGACTATAGGACTCAGTGCCAAATATTTTAATAATCTTAATAATTATGCTTCTCTAGGCTTTTATTTTTTATTTTTTTCCCTCATGCTCAGTATATAATTTGAAATTCCTGACAATCATGAAGTAGAGGGAAGCAATTTGTCAGCCTCCAGGCAGTGATAATTATTCATGGGGGAGCTAATTCAGGTGATAACATTGCAGAGATCCAATTAAGGCTAAATTCTCCATTTTGTCATTATGCCCTCAATGTGAAGGGATAAAGTAGCACAGAAGGATGGAAAAAAATATTAGCACTGATGGTCTTATTCTACTGGACAGCAACCACATTAAACTCTAGTTGGTACTGTTGTCAGAAAGGGCAAGAACTGACATGCTGTGGATCACTGTTACCAGAGGGCTATTGCACAAAATCAGGTGGGAAGTGCCATGGCTTTGATGCATCTCTGACCTCTTCTGGCCTCTCTGGCTTTGAGTTGACTTCTGAACCTATTCCACCTTGACTGGATATTTTCCAGACCTAACAATGAATGATTTAGTTGTAAGAATTTTTGGTCAAATACTTGAAATTGCATTTTCAGAAAAGCTACAGTCATTGGACGTGTAGGAACGGATGAGCCTTGCTTTGCTGTGAGGAAAGCCAGGAAACCAAAATGTAGGGAACAATGGTGTGAGAAATCCACACCAGCAACCACAAGTCAATTCGAGTGTACACACAGACGGTCCTGAACAATTTGCTGGTTTGAGCTGCATCAAAACTCATTACCCCTCTATCAGCATGGATCCGCTAAGCCCTGCTGAAAATCAGGGCTTACTAGCTTCCACACCAAGCCAAGCTAATATATCTCTGCAGAATCTGGAGTAGCCTTGTTCCTCTGTCTGATGTTGCTCTCTGTGCATTGAGAGCACTGTGTTTTCTACTAGGTTATGAATTCTGAATGTGGTCTGTTCCCACTAAACTGATATGCCCTGGTGCTCCACTACAGAAGTCTTTGTGGTCTTAGCCACATATCTAAATATCACTTCCCAAATCACAAATGTAAAATTTGTTCTTTTATTCCAGTCTTGTTCCAAAAAATGCCCCAAACCTCTCAAGCAAAAAAAACCTTCAAAATCCTCAGTCACATTTATTAACGTAAATTTGTGCAATCAAACCCACACAAATGGCTGTGTCCAACTCTGAGAAATCTACTTGGGAAACTCTGTATTTTAAATATTATAATGTGCAGTGCAGCAGTGCCTGGAGCATTGAACTAAGCACTGCTAGTTCAAATCATACACTAATTAAAAAGGTAGCTTATTTCTACATTAAGCACTATGGAAAAAATAAATATGGGTTGGGAAATGTGCTTGTTTATTGAGATTAAAATTTTCACTGCACTTTATGGATAAACTCTTTACAGCCAGTGACCCTGTAAAAAGCCTGGGATTCAATGTTGTTTAGTATTCTTATAACTCAGGGCATTTCTACTTCAGTGGGTTATCCTGGACAGCATCTGCAAAAGAACTAGAGGCAAATTACCATATGTTGCAAATCTGCACTTGTAAAGACAAATTAATGATTTTCTTTCAGTTTTCCTTTCTTTGGTATGTAGTGATTTTGCTGTCCTTCACTGGACATAAGCAAAGTTATTTTCTAGCTGGAGAGCTTAACTGAAGCAAATACAACTGTGAGGAAATAAAATAAAGATCCACATAGGTTGAAAATACCTATCATAATCTGCTCATGGAAAAGCCAACAGAAAAGAGGGTGAGAAAAGCCAATGCTTTGTGAGAAGACCTCCCAGTAGATGTAGGGCTCACTGGGTGCACTCAGTTTTCTTACTTCCCATGCATTCTCTGATTTCCCCCAGTCCCAACATCTGCTGGGCTGTGCAGTTTCACCTCTGTTGTGAAGACTCCCACAGCCTGCAGGCACCTTCCTTCAGTCTCAGTGCTGTCTTGGAAAATGCTTCAGAAAACATTGCACACTAAGAAATCATTTTTAGATCCATCGTTTTATTTGCTTGCTGTCCACCACGCCACTTGTATTTAACATCTTTATTAATGATCCTGATGAGGGGATTGAGTGCACCCTCAGTAAGTTTGCAGATGACATCAAGTTGGGAGAGAGTGATGATCTGCCTGAGGGGAGAAAGGCACTACAGAGGGACCCGGATAGAATGGATCGATGGGCCAAGGTTAACTGTATGAGTTCCAATAGGGCCAAGTGTTGGGTCCTGCATTTTGGTCACAACAACCCCAGGCAACCCTACACGCTTGGGGAGGAGTGGATGGAAAGCTGCCTGATGGAAAGGGACCTTGGTGTACTGATGGACAGTCGGCTGAATATGAGCCAGCAGTGTGCCCAGGTGGCCAAGAAGGCCAATGGGATCCTGGCTTGTATCAGGAATGATGTGGTGAGCAGGACTAGGGAAGTCATCCTGCCCCTGTACTCGGCATTGGTGAGGCCTCACCTCGAGTACTGTGTTCAGTTTTGGGCACTGCAGTACAGAAGGGACATGGAGGTGCTAGAGCAGGTCCAAAGAAGGGCAACAAGGCTTGTGAAGGGCTTGGAGAATATGCCCTATGAGGAGAGACTGAAGGAATCTGCCTGCATCATATTCATCTAATCTGTTCTAGACATCTGTGATAGAAATATTCTTTCCATAGAAACTTATGTTTCTACATCTGTATCTAGAGGGCAATTTAGCCTCTGAATGTAATAGTGAAGTATTTCTAATTGAGATGTATAAAAGTAGCTATATGAAATGAAGAGAGGTGAAAGTGTAACATGGAGATAATAGTTTCAATGTAAGACTAGAATTAGTCAGCTGAAAGAAATTAAAAGTCACACATTAATATAGATAACACAGGAAAGCAGTTGAGAGTGATTTATTCAGGATAAGTTGTGTCACTTTTTGACATGGACTTTTTCTTTGTATACTTTGGTCTTTCTGACTTTTTTGTTTGTTATTATTCATTATCCCAGTCTGTATTCAGACTTTCTCCTGCTTCTTCGAATATTTTCCAGGAATTTACTGAAAAGGTTTTTATGCACTGCCTGTTCCTTTTGTATCAGAAAAAAATATGTCTCTGTTTGGGGTGTTTTCAGGGAGCTCACACCACTAATGGCAAAGTATTAAGAGACATCAAGTGAGGACTGAACAGTGGGACATGCTGTTAATTAGGACACCACATTCTCTTTGTCACTTAATATCTCCAGTGAGGAAAAAAAAACAGAAACACAAAGTGTGAAACAGCAAGTTCTATTATTTATAATTCATTTGTTGCTAGTGGTGAATGAACTTAATTTGAATTCAGTAACTGACATCAGAGGCTAAAAAATTCCACTGTTATCCTTTCTAATTCTTTGGAATTCAGCTATCAGCTCATGATTAATGAGGAAAGTAAAGAAACGTATCACCAACTAAATGCTGCACCGGGCTGTATACACACATAGGTCCTGTCAGTTTTTCATACGCAAATTCTTACCTTCCCTTTTTTTGTCTTCTTTGTTCAAGTTTTTAAAATCTGCTCCTGTAAGACTATGTATTTCATTGTCTTAAAATAGATATGTGTTTTGCTTCGTCCTTCTAGATCCAGATTCACAGCCAAATGTTTTTAGCCAGCATGTGGGGACTCTTAAGAAATGCCAGATCACATTATTTAACCCAAAGACTGTGAAAAATAGCAGTCCTTTGCCGAGTCAAGCATAAGGGAAATGCAGTCCTTTATGAAGTTTGGTGCATGCAAGCAGCCATTGAAACTTTCATATAAAATTAGCTACCTTTGGAGGAAACAGAGACCTATACATGATGAAGGGTTTTTCTTCTGTTGATTTACTAGATTCCTCCTGAGCTTAAAGTACATATTCTATATTTCTGAGGGTAAAAGTAGATACTTCAATAACACATGCTTTATTGCTGCTAGATGCACAAAGGAAAGGCTTTCAAGCAATCGTAGGGATTCCAAGAGCTGCTTTCTTATGTTGTGCGATTGATAAGCTTGGAATAAACAGAATGGTGCATTTTATCTTTATGCAGACCAGACAACTTCTGAAATAATGGCTGTAATTAAAAAATCCAATGGGCAAAAAGCAAAATCAGGTGCTGTGGTGCTGTATCACTCATCAGTAACGACTCAAAAGCTTTATCAACACCTCAGTCTTCCCACTGCTGTTTTAGTGTTTAAAATCGGTTTGATACGGTCAGTGCAAAATTACTGCTCCTGACTGTGGCTGTTTGCCCTGTATAAGGGGACTGCTCGAGGTCATTGAAATGCAGATATTTCAACTCCAGCTCTGCTTTCAAATCCATCAGTACAAAGCAAATTGTACTAATAGGTGTAAAGGTGGGTGTGGAAATCAGAGCTGGGACAGGGCTAGATCCAGCTGTAATTTTGGGAGCTGAAACTTCTCCTAAATTGAATTAATGCTAAGCATTTTGAAGCTTTGATAGGAATGTGCTGTGCAAACAAAGCATTATATATTAAAAATGAATGTGTTCTGGTTCATTACCATTGAGCCCTAAGGAACAGAATCTAAAGATTTGCCATAGCAACTTAGCAGCAGCTGAAAGGGAGTCAAGGTTGAGACACTTTGGGTTGTTTACTCCAATTCCCAGCTCAATAATTTCTCCACTAGGTCTTAGACACCTTTATGTGCATTTCCCGAACCTCTAAGAAATCAGCATGATGCCTTATTGCTCTGAGAGAAGTTGGTTGTCAACAAATCATAGAAATTCTAACTTGGGAGCTTTGCCAAATTATAACTGAAGAATTCGGCTGAAGCAGTTTATGAGGATCACTTGTGGCATGCAGGGCTGGTTTCATGTGATGCCTGTTGCAGCCTTCAATCTCCCTGTCTTTTTGGAGACAGTGAACCCCCATAGATCACTGAGCATCAGATCAAGGCTCCATTGACAGAACTCTCCTGGGATAGGTGCACAGAAGGTTGTGATAAGAGCAGTCTGACATCTGCATGATAAATGTAAGCTTTGAAGACATTCCAGCAGAGAAATCTTCACACATGACAGTGTCAGTATAGGTATTGGAAAGATTTATCAAGGGAAGCAGAGAGAGAGCTATATGAAATGCTCATACTTAAATATTGCAAGGAGATTATGTGTGCTTATATAAATATCTGTATGGGTATATGTTAGTGGTAAATATATGCTGTATTCACATACACCTTGTCTTCATTTAAGTTAGTTGCCCAGTCTCTTTCTAGAGTCAGTGCTATGCTCTTGGCACTTTCAGAGAACAATTAATCTAATTCAGAAGTAGATTGCTCAGGCGAATCATGCCCTAAGAATGTCTGTTTCTCACAGATGAGTGGAAGGAGCCTCAAGTGATTAGCTAAGATGTAAACATCTATATTACAATCACTTAAGGCTTTGTGACTTGAATCCCACCCACAGTGGCACACACAGACACACACACAGTGTGCATATATTATAGAAGCTGTAACCTTGTTGAAGCTGTAACATCATTCTCTACAGCAGCTGTTTCTGCCGTGAATTCTGATCCCTCAAAATTCCTTCTAAATTAGTTTGCCACTTGAATTAGCACTGCTGAAAGTTGTTGATGATACACCCATTTTCAGGTCATGGTCTTCAAGCTGGATGAGTTTAGAATTCATACAATATCCTGAACGGGAAGAAACCTGCCAGTATCATTGGGTCCAACTATGGCATCACTCTCTACATCCCTCTCAGGCTTCACAGTACTGTTGGTCAGTCTGAATTTCTGGGGACAGGGTGTGAGTTTGACACGCAGGTATTACTGTTTGAATTTGATAGAGAAATAGCTACAGCTTACAAAACTGTGCCTGTACTTTAGTAGAATGATAGAAACTATTAAAATTCTCTTTACTGAAAGGCAAGTGGGGACAATTGAAATTTTAGTACAATTTGTTCACTTACTTTGGCTTATTCTTAGGCAATTGAATGGTCCAAATTATAGATGACAGCAAAGAGCTGCATTTGGAAAATTTGTCTTAAATGACAGTACAGAAAGCTGGGTTTTATGATGGTGTTTACCAGACATGTTTGGAAGTGATCAGGTAAATACACGCAAAACCTACACTTGTGAATGGACTGTTGAAATTGAAATGCCTTTTCAGACTGGAAAATTGAGACTGGTTTGGAAAGTGACGCGTTTCACATGTACTGGTTTTGTATGAGTGTCTGAGTTGTTACTACTTTTTAGCTGTTCTTTCTCTGAATGTGGGATCTTCTCCAGATCCTGCTGGCAACAGTGAGCATTTTCATTGGCTTCAGTGTGCGATGCTCAGAGTCAGAACCAAGGACAAGGTGCACGTCTTTATTTTTCAAAGCAAGGAAGGTCACTCTTACATGCTTGAGAGACTCTTTCCTCAGCTAGTTGTTCAGGATCTGAACCAATATTAATGGAATACTCACTTAGCTGTTTTAGTTATAAGAGACACTGAGGAACAGAGAAGGATGAGGGATATAGTGGAAGATAAGATCACCTAAGACAACAGGCAATATGTCCAATACAGATATTATTTTGAAATTCATGTGTAGTATCTGGCTCACATAACTTATGATTATATGTAAAAAGAAGCAGGAAAATGAGACAATTCTCACATACAGTAATGCAAATGCAGTGTTTTCTTAAGAACCTCAGACTGGTTATGTGCTTTGGAAGATCATTTATTGGCATTTACAACAACAACCATCTTCCTCATCCCTCTGTGCTAAGTTCACACTACATAAGAAATTTTAGATAATCAACTGAGAATTGAGAACAGGGAATGTCTGGTGATAAACTCAATGTGTTGAAATGATCTCCCTTATGTCACCAGGAGCCACAGCATTTCACATTTTCAATTATATCTTTGAAGTTTTCATAGGTCTTTAACTGAAATGCTGTAAGACACTGAGTAAAGGTTGTTAAGGTTGGAAAAGACCTCTAAAATCATCAAATCCAGCTGTCCACCAATATCGCCCATAGTCAATGCGCTTGATATATCTTTAGTTGAAACAATCAGCCACCTCACAAGCTGCAGCAGTTTATCCTGACAATTACTATATTTCGCTTTATTTTGCAGCACAGATACTTGTGAACAGTTAAGGAAAAATGAGGTTAGTCTGCAATTTTTAATAACGTCAGTGACAAAAAGAAGCAGCTAATGGAGAGTGAAAACTGAACATGTAAACATATCAGTCAAAACAGCCTCTCCTTGTCTTGACACTTCATATCTTCATGTTTATTAGATCTTCATACTGATACCCTTCAGTATCCAGTGTGAAATGAGTCCAACTGACTGCTTCTTGAGATGTGGTTCTGCATGTCACATACTTCTCGCACATCAACTCACTTCTTTGAAGTCCAGGATGGGGTTTGGTGACCCCAGGCATGCAGCATGAGGTCCCAGAGATGCTGGGCACTTGAGCTGCACTGCTGCTGCTGCCTGGGAAGACCATATATCACCCCAGCCCAATGTACTGTGCCCAGCTTCAATGTGAAGCAACAACTCTGTCACCAAGGGTTGAATCTCCAGTTGTGGCAAAAAGAGAGCAAAAACAGATTAATTTGCATTTAATTGTGGTTGTAGCTCTACAAATTATTGAATTTCTGTTCAAGATGAAAAGCTATTGCACATGGTACCAAGCACCTAGAGCCTCACATAAATACACTGCAGCATACAGTAATCTCAGATAACAAGCTCTGCTTAAAGCTCAGAATACAAAGCAGCTCCTTATCAAAGCCTTTCTTGTCTAATTCGTCTTATCTTTACATTATCAGTAAAACTTGTTAGATATGAAATAATTGGCTAAGATCTAAAATCGTGTCCTTAGTGCTAAATTATTAATGCCTGCTGAAGCAGCTTTTCTATTAGCAGCTTCAGTAGAAATAAGTAGTGCATACTTCTGGCCATTTTCCTTATTTTTCTGTTTCATAAGTTATTAAAATAATCCAGTCCCAGAACAGGTACTTTGCTTGACATGTGATGCCTGTTCTAAAGAAGCAACACACCTTTTTCTTTTCTTAAGAGATACTTTAATAGCTTTTCATTGCACATGTATTCTGCTTTCCAATTCCCTAGTGGGACTGCCTGCTTTCTGGTTCAGAGCCTCATCTGGCAGGAAAGCATCAGCTAGAATAATTTTCAAGCCAGAAGATGATGATGAAGAACTTGGCCACGTGTGGAAATAGGGTTTGTTTGAAATTTCTATAACCAAGATAGTGACAGCTTCAGACAGCCTCATTTCTAAGCAGAGACTCAGAACATGATCTGTCAGTGCAGAGGGGGAAAGTGACAATGAAGACAAACTGCCTTAGGTTTAAAATGGCTGAAAGTGAGTCAGCAAAACATGCAGTTAAGCTTTGTCTGTTCTATTTGAAAGAGCTACTTTCTTTCTTAGTTTGTCAGTCTACTCTGACAAACAGTTTCTTAAGATATTTCCATGTCAACAGCTATAATTGGGTACCATCGGTTTCTGCAACTGGGAAACTACAAGAGAGTAAGTTAGATCATGAACGTAGAGAAGGAAACCCATTGAAATTGAAGCTCATGGAAATACAGTCAAAAGGTTTGAAATCTAAATATGTGCATTGGCACAGCACAGGTTAGCAGACACTCTTGGAACAGTGACCAATGTGAGAGAAAGAGATAAGATTCTTGGCCCTGTTAAGAGTTCTCCATCTAGGCATCTTAAATGGAAAAGTGTTGGAACTGAATATAACTCTGATGAGCAGAGCAGTGGGAATTCTCATTTGAAGACCCTTCCAATAGAGATAAATGAGAAGAAACTTTTGTCTCACTGTAGGGCAGTCTATCTACAAGAAGAAATCCCAAACAAGTTAAGTGATGAGGCTGAGGAAGAGGCCAGTGCTTTCCCAACCGTTTTGTAGAGATACCAGAGATAGAAATGACTGTGCTAGCCCTAGAGCAAGCCCGCAAAGAACATGGGGAATTACCTACCAGAGATGGGGAACACAAGGAGCTCTTCAGCAGCTCCATCTGATCACTCCCTGATACCCTACATTTGAAGCAGGGAATAAGGTCTTGCAGCAGAAAATCTGGGACCTCCCAAGCCCCACTAGCATCACAGTGAATAGATGCTGCTTTAGATGCAGCTATGATGCAAACTTTGCTGTCAATGGTCATCACGTGGCACCAGTCAATAAGCCTAGCAGGTAGGATCTAATCCTGTCTGAATGTGTTTTGCATTCAGAGCACACCAAATAGAAAAGCATATCAGAGATCACCACATTTGTGTGTGTGTGTATACATATATCCAAAAGTAATGCCGTCTATTTATTTCCATGGGAACAGCAACAGATACAAAAGAGCACAATAACACTATTAGCTAGAGAAAATTCTCAGCTACAAAACACTATTTTTCTGCATAGCAACCACTGATGAGCTGATCAAAACACTAACATGCTTGTGTAGAAATGCAGCAAGTAAAAGAAGACTAAGAGCTGTTTGGTAAAGTTGGCCAGATGTTCCTCACTAAGTAAGAATTAAGATAATGAAGAATTCATACACTTCCCATAAATACTACTTTTTTCTGATGTTTTTCAGTTGACCTTGCAGACAACGCAAGTCTTTCACCCAGGATATTGCACTGCTGTAATTATTAATACACCTGCTATTGTTTACCACTAAACAAGAAAGATAATGGTATATTGCTGTTTTCACTCCCACATCTTCCTCCAAGTTGTTCTGAATGGTCCTGGCCGGGCAGGCATCTGAAAGCTTTGTGAAATATTAAGATGGAAGCAGTCACTTGAGTGAATTAGAAGGATTTTTTGGCCTCACATTTCTTAACATTGTAATTTTGGTTATGCCAGTTTTGAATAGTTTTTACCATGCTGATCGTAAGTATATCCTTTCCATATCCAAGAAGTATCAGCATTCCTTTCTTTCTGGGAATCAAAAAGGTCTGTAAGTGTTATCTCTGCAACCATACAGTCTTTATTAATGTCCTTGAGACACTTTAGAATCCAGGTAGAGGTTGCAGTCACTAGCTGTTGTAATTGAAGACACTGCAAGACAATTTCTACAGATAAGTATCACAGGTTATCTATCAGTCACGAAGAAGAAGCCCAAACTAATGGCCATCAAGCAGTATTTTGCTTCTTTCAAAGATGTTTCAAGATACAGAATCACACACATTTCAGACCTTTCATCTCTTCCCCTCTGCACTCAGGCAGTTGGATTTGAATTTGTCAGGATTCATTATACCGAGACTACTGAGAAAACTCTTCTTGTGTGAGAAGTAAAGCTGAGATTTGAAAAATGTCCGTGTATTCTGCAGGAGGAAACTGCTATCTATGTGAACTTATCTTGAAAACAGCTTAACAGAGACTTGGAAAAGAATCAATAACATTTTCAGTGGAAGTGCAGGGGCCGTGATGTTCCTAACACAATTCACAGATTCAAAATGCAATTCCCTCTTCTGATATTACCACTGAAAGTGATTTTGTACTTCTAGTACAGTAGTATTGCCATGTCCATGGCAAGCAATTGCAATGAGAAGGCTCTGCTGCAGCAAGGAGCTGGGAATGCAACATCCTGTGAAATGCCCTGCGAAGGACATTCACCTTCAGAGTGATTCTGCTGTGATGTCTCTTCCAGACATGCTGTTACAGGCAGATTTTTATGACATCCATTTTCTGTTAATTTAATTGTAAATATATCACATTATTAAATAACTAGATTTTAAGGCAATTTATTTTTGTTATTTAGCACTGTTAGTGTCTGGTCCTGATCTCACACTTGCCCTTCTTTACAGAAAAATGGATGATCTATGCTGGCATTAACATGGTCAGAAATAGGTTCCTTAAGCTGCTGATAGAGTTATTAGGAGCTGCTTAATTTCAGCACACAGCTCTTCAAATCTGATTCATATGGGTTTCATTCTGTCTGAAGTAAATCCCAGCTAAAATGCAATTGCTGTCATGAGTCTTTACTCTGGTTTCAAATCAGAGTCATTCCAGGAGTAAAAACTTGAATTCTTCCTTCATCAGTGCTGTTTGCAAATGGATTCCTCTTGAAAAGCTCTTGAACTTCAGCAGAAATTTCAGCAAAACTGAACTGGGCCTGAGCTTTGTGGTTGTCTCTAGAAATCTAATCATCTAATTAGGTTTGAATAATTTGTTAGAATATCTGTAGCTGGATCCAAATCATAGCAGTAAGGAAAACAAAATATGACTGAATATAAGCTGACTTACTTACTATCAGGTTCTGCCTTGAGCTTACTATCCAGACAGACCTAGGAGTTGCTGTATAAGGTGAGGCATGTGTTTGAAGCTCACAGCCACACCACCTTCTGATACGGTTGCAGTAACCATAGGCATTTAGCATAGGTTGTTAGCTTCCCTGCACAGAAGAAATGAAGCCTGACAATCATGCATAAGTTTCACTGATATCGAGGCAGAGATATGGATGGCTTTACCAGTTCTGTTCTTGCACATAAATCTGATCTCATTCAGCAAGTGCCTCAGAACTTATTACAACAGTATCATAGAATGGTTTGGGTTGGATGGGACCCTTAAGATCATGTAGTTCCAACCCCCTGCTATATGCAGGGACACCTCCCTCTAGACCAGGTTGCTCACAGCCCCATCCAGCCTGGCCTTGAATGCTTCCAGGGAGGGGGCATCTACGTCACTGGGCAACCAGTCCAGAGACACTGGAACATACCTGATAAGCAGTGAAAAGACTGGATAAAATCTAACAGATAGTTTTGCCCCAAAGGAGGATTTCAGCAGCTTTGGCTACAAGAAGTCCAGAGAAAAAAATAATAATAATAATAAAGATGTAAATGACATATCAATCAGCAGTCAGGATATTTCTCACTGAAAAAATAATAGAGAATTTGAGTTAATAATTTGAATATTAGCCAGCTGAATGCAAGGATCATTTCTGAACTTAGTGTGTAGAAAACATGAAGTTGTTTTCCTCTTGGTCAAGTGTGAAAGAGCTGTACTGTTGGTGCTTCTTAAGCTACTGTAGTTTCGTTTCTTCTATATTAGCATTCCAAAGCCATCAGGAACAGTACAGACATAAAAAAATATATATTCCTTTTTAGTGTGGGCACTATGCAGAAGGGTCAAAGTTTCCTTTCTCTAAACTTTGTAATTGCTATAATCTTCCTTGGTTAATTTCAGCAGCTCTTGATTTGCATTAGGATGACAAAAAGAAAAATCCCTATTTGGTTTCATGCATTCTAAATTTTTAAGAGAGGACATTTAAATTATCCTCAGATTTCAATGCTGCTTTTTTAGGATATTTTATTAAAATATTAAGTCGAGCTTTTAGTGTTCCATCTATGGAAATGCAGTACATACCTCTTTATGTTTTACTAAAGACTCACATTCATTGTTATTCCAGCCGCTTTGGTGTCTAAATATATTCAAGAGCTACAGCGGATATGAATTTGAAATGGGATTTTGTTATATTAGGGAAGAGCCGACAGATAAGTTTATGGAATAGGAAAAATATTTCTAAGTGTTTATTAAAAAATCAGTAATAATGATGGCTCCTACAAACAGCAGTAAAACTCATCTGCAGACAGTATAACTAATGGTTAATGTAGTGTGAGTCAGGGAATCACACAGCATTGTCAGAACTCAGGCAAAAATCATAATGCTAAAAATTTTACTCCAGAAGATATTATTGAGAAGTGACCTGCCTGTTTAAAGGACACAGAGAGTTTTCTATTATATCTGAGCTCTTACTGGAAGAAGATAAGTGGTGCTATTCTGGATCCTAGGAGCTCAGATTCTGCATTAATTTAAGACCTAAAAATACACAGTTTTGTTATTAGAGAGAGATGAAGAAGCGCTGAAGCACTATGATGACTTGTTTGTTAATTGTATGACGCCTACTTGTAGCTACTGGAGATAAAAAAGAGTTTGAATAAATCATCTAAGAGTCTTTCAGTCATAGAATGCCAAAGTTTGAGGTCAACATTTATCAGAAATTTCTGAATTAGATGTGTGAAAAGAGGTTGGATTTTTTTTTTATTATTTTATTTTATTTTTATTGCCAAGAAAAGGGAGGAAATGCATGACTCACCACTCAGTTTTTCCAGTGGGACCAGAAAGGTGCTTCTAATGCTTAAATTTCCAGTTAATATGGCCTTAGCCCTCAGCTATGAGGTGTCATAAGCAAGAAAATTGCAGTAGGTTTAAGAAAAGGACAATCAAGTCTCTCCCTTAATTCTGTCCTAAATCTATGATGCTGGACCCACACGTATCAGGAAGAAACCATGTTGACTCAAATGAACTACTTAGAAAACATACCACCATATTCTTTCCTTTGAAAGCAAATCTATACCTGGTCTTTCATACATTTCTGTTATAAGGGGCTGAACAAACAAAATTTGAAGTCTGTGTAGTTTTAAATTCTCTTATTTCTCTGTAGAGTTGCCGTTCTGGAAATGAGCTAGCAACAATATGAGATTACCGGTATGTGATCTGTCTCAAACCTTATTCTAGAGGCCTTCTAAGTTAAGGACTTCTTCTTTTCAGTCAGCCAATAGGGAGGATTTCTTGTAGTTGTGTTTTTGTTATGTACAAAAAGGGTACACATATGAGAGAGGACCAGAAGTGCTGAGATGCAGGCAAAAAGTCCATGTTTCTTCTTTGAGTATTACTGGAAAACAGACTTGCTCACTTGTAGGTCAAGTAAGTCAGTAAGATCCTCTCTGAGAAATACTTATACCAGAAATGTTAGCATCTCTTGAAGTCAAATACAAGATATGTTTTTCATGATGTGCTTCATAGAATCATAGAATCGCTAAGGTTGGAAAAGACCCACAGGATCATCCATTCCAACCATTCACCCATCACCAATGGTTCTCGCTAAACCATGTCCCTCAACACAACATCCAAACATTCTTTGAACACCTCCAGGGTCAGTGACTCCACCACCTCTCTGGGCAGCCCATTCCAGTGCCTGACCACACTTTCAGAGAAGTAGTATTTCCTAACGTTTCACCTCGGCTCAAACTGTGTACGGGACAATAGCACTATTTCTGAGAAAAATGAAGCACCGACAGAAGCAATTTAATCTAATCAGAGCTGGTGAGAGTTTGTGTGAAAATAGAAACACTTTTGAAATAATCAAATTGGTCTGGGACTTAAAAGATTTTTCTGTATTTCTGTTAATGATTTTTTCCCAGTGTGTGTACAGAATAATCTAATCATCCCCAATTACAAGAATATTTGAAACTTTGTTGGAGTTGATTAACTAATTTTAGAATTTATTTCCTGGTGTCTTAGTGTTTTTCGCTGATAAAATCAACCTTCTCCTAGGAAAGCTACAGCTTTCTCTGCCAATGTTTTGTCTGACATGGATTTCCATAACAGATAATTAATTGGTAATTGTGATGGGTAAAATAAAAAATGAGATGTTTATTTCTAGCTCTAGAGCAGTTCTGAGTTGATGTGGATCTTACTCAGTAGAAGGGGACTATTTTTCACCTTTATCAAAGGCCTGTAAAATCCTATCTACTGCTTCAATGAAGGAAAAAGCATTTATAATTTGACTTCAGTGCATTTTCAGCTGAAAACTGCCATTCATACTGCTTCTCATATGAGCAAGCAAAAATTATGTTAAAAGGATGTATTTCCTTTCTCTGTTCCCTCATATGCTTCTGATAGGAATACCTTGTCTCCCATGTCAGAAATAGCTCCTATAACCATTACACAAGGATCAAATGCTGTCTGGAGCACAAGTCTCCAAAATGGACATGGAACAAGGAGCTTCCTACAGAGGAATCACAATTTCAAGTGGATATTCCTGATGTGGAAAGGATGGTAGACCTCTGAACCTGTCTGGAAAACTTACGTTTAGCTACCACTACTGACTAACAGTGCGTAGTCCTGTAGTTAGATCAGTTAAATTTAGAAAGTTGAAGCATGTTTTCCTGCTCTGCCAGGCAATTCCTGTGATGCCCAGGGGCGCTTCAGTTGGATCAGGCACAAGCACTAACCCTCTTTCAGTGTTTCTGCAAGGGCACATGGCAGTCTTATGCCTAACATGCCATCTGCCAGGACCCTCAGACCTGCAGATCTTCTCCCAGTGTTGTCCATTCTCAACCCATACAATTAAGGGGATTAGTCTGAGATGCAGAATTTTTTTACTTGTTCCTGAAATTTATTAGGTGCCTGTTGAACCCTTCCTCTAGCCTACCTATGTCATTCTACCTGGCCACCCTGCTCTCAAGTGTATCAGCTGCACCCTACGTAGTGCCGTCGGCTCACATGACAAGAGTGCGCTTCTCATATCCTCATTGGTCACGGGTAATGTTCTATTGCACAGCCCTCAAGACAGACCTCTGTGGTATCCCACTTTGTGCCGTCCTTGAGGTGGAGTACAGCTCACTAAGCCCAACCTTCTGAGGCTGATATCCAGCCAATTTTTTACCTGTCTAGTTGTCCACCCATCAAGACTATAATGTTTCCCAATATTTTGGGAAATAAGAACAAAAAGTCTTGCTAAGTTGAGGGTATATGACAACTGCTTCTCTCTCTTATCCACAAATGCAATCATTTTATCCTAGAAGGATATCAGGTTGCCTGGACGTGATTTACCCTTGGTCCATAGTGACTGTTTCTGGTCATATTCTTTTCCTTCACACACTAAAAAATGTGATCTGAGTGGACTCACTCCTCAACTTTTTCAGGCACCAAAGGAAGTCTGACCAGCCTCAAATCAACCTTTTGGCCTTTTTCAAAGATAGCTGTACTTGCCATTTCTCTGTGACCTTTCAAAGATGACAGAGGCCTGGTTGTGACCTTGGACAGTTCTCTCAGCCCATTTGGACACAGCCTGTAGATCTCAAGGATGTGTATGGATTGAGTCAGTCATCAGCCACTTCTGGTCTCCCTTCTTCCTGAACCTCATTTCCAAGTCCAACACCCAGTGAGAACTTCTTGGTGAAGACTGAAACAAGGAAAGCATTGAGACACTCAGCCTCATCTGTGTCTGCCGTCGCTAAGTCAATTCAGCAGTTTCCTTTGTTCTGCCTTTCACTGGCAATACAGGTGCAGAAGTTCTTGTTGACCTTGGTGCCCCTAGCAAACCTCAACTCATACAGAGCCTTGGCTTTCCTGGCACTGTCTCCTACTTCCACCCACATATACTGCATTTTGTGCATACAGCACAGGATGCCAGTGATCAAGCATCAAACAGTGGTATCTGCCTAGTAGGTCAAATTGGAAAAAAAAGTCAGGTTGCATCTTTATTTTGCTCATGTTTTATCTGTTCTCTATATTTTAAATCACAATCTTCTGTAAGTTTTCTTTTTGCTTTGTGCCTTCTTCATACCTTCTACGTATGGCTTGTATGCCTTCTAGCATACATGAAATATATGTATGAACTGAAATGATTAACACCACTCTATTCTGTTCTTGTTCTGCCCATCTCTTTAAATGCTATATTTGTAAGTTTCCTGGTTTCCACATCCTTCTCAATAGTACATAACAAGTACCTTGTGTAGATACCCATTAATCCTTTGATGAACTACAGTTATCTTGATCATTAATCAGTTAGCTAAGAGCTGCTCAGTCATGGTTTTCAGCTCTTCATTGCATCAGTAGTACAGCTGCAGTCATTACATTTCACATCTTTCAACTTTTGTTTCTGTACATGTCTGAAACAGAGTGGAGTGAATGGGATTTTGGATGTCTAGGACTCAAAATGTAACACACAAACCTGGAGAAAGCTCTCTGTAATTATAGTTACAGATATCTATCGCTTTTGGGTGCCAAGTGAGAAGTAAATTAGTGAGACTCCACTGTTCAGTTCTTGTTCCCCAGAGCAATTTTGAGGTTATAGTCCATCCTGTGATATACCTTTCCACTCTTGAAATACAGTTGCATGTTTCGCATGAATTTTTGTAGCTTAATTTGTGGTTAGTCCTTCCTGGGTTTCGGGGAAAATAGGATTAAACTCCTTTAGAAGTCCATTCAGGTTTTCTCATCTTACCATCCTTGCTTCAATATGCAAATTAAATGGTCATTGAAAAGATATACCTTTAGTTGTGACATATTTTACTGTTCTAAGAATTCTACTCAGCTGAATAACATCACAATTTGGTTTGCTCTAATGACAGCATCACAATACATTCTCATCCATTCAATAATGTGACAGTTTTCTCAAATTTCCTAAGACATCATTTAAGCCATAATTAAACCGTCATTAATGCCTTCTACCTCCAAGCTGTCCGCTTTTCACACAAATCACCCCTCATAATTAACCAAGTGAGACGAAGGAAACAGAATAATATTAACTACTTGAAGACATATTTTGACATATAACACGACCATACAAATAATGCTTTTCCAACAGCATTCCTTTCAGATTCATGTTAACTGGAAATGAAGAAATACTTAAATTGTAGGAAGATGTGGTAGCAAGACAGTCTCCGTATTTTAACGTTCTAATTTTTTGAGGCTCTCCCAGACCATTTGTAATAATGTAAAACTTTTCATTGCTATCACATCACTTCTGCCTCATTTAAAATCCTATTCTCATCCTTTTCCTTATGCTATGTAGGCGGAAGATAATCTTATTTTATTTGGTAAACCTCTAGGTTTTGTTTAGTAAAACTGAGGGATGAGCTGCTTCTCTAAATGACAGGAAGCAAAGTATGTGAGCTTTGAGATAATCCCATTTGTTGACAGCCCGTGAAGGAGGTTAATGCATTTTTGTAAGACTTGCCCAGTATTTGATTCATTGTGTTCACAGCTAATATTGCTCCTTACCTTCCTTCTCTTATCTCTTAAGATAAGGCCTATGAGACTTCTTCCCATGCCATCATTTGTAAAGTGATGTATTGATTTACTTTCATTGATCTCACTGTACAGTGTTTAAGGAATTGATGTTGCCATTCAGCAACATGGCACACTCTTGTTCTCCCTCAAGTCAATTCAAAATGGGTCAGACCTTGAATCACCACTCTCCATACTGAGTAGTTTTCAGAGTCAGTCAAGGAAAATAGACTTCTTGGTCAACGTACAGGGTCCTTTTAAATTTAGCAGCTTGTATTAAATATAGTTACCGATGAGATATATGTATATATATATATATGTAGACATACATAGAGATGATATAGATGAGATAGAGATAGAGATATATTATTATAATTGATAAGCAGAGAAGTTTGGAACTGGCTTTGTTAAAGGCATTTTCCTAAGTAATTTATAAGAGTAAGCATAGTGTCTCCAGTATCACCTGTACATTTGACAGTAGCAAATGCCATAGTATAAGCTACAGGAGCCCAACTTTGGCATCACAGCATCATGTAAATAGATATGTGGTCTATAGAGGGTAATCCAAGGTGCCTTACAGTTACGTAAAGTATGCATGCAGTAAATGGAAGTACTTTGTAGGGAATTCAGTTTTGCTGTGATAAGCAGAGAGTTTAGCCAAATGCATCTTTAATGGAGCTCCCTTAGAGAGCACAGCACCACCTTAGGGTTGGGTTAGATTGAATAAATCTGCCCTTGGTTTAGCTCAGAGGGAAAAGTGAATGCAGGCTTATGTCTGTATTCTCCCTGTTGCTGAAAGCCTGGCTTTAGTCTCTGTATTAGGTACCAGATACTCTGTGAACAAGAAAGCGAAGTTGTACAAGTGAGGACAGGTACTTACTGAGCAGCAGTCTCTGCTTAAAATATAAGAAAAAGAGACAGTGGTGGTGATCCTTACTTTTTGCAAACTATCCTGCTAGATATATGCCCCTCTTCTCTGTATTACTGTTTTAGTAATCTGGAAGCACAGACAGCAGGAATAGCACATTGGCAGCTGAATTCTTAAGCCTCTAGTCCAGAAGTTCCCAACAACTTCTTCCTCCTAAACTTTAATGTTCCTTACCCCTCAGTCACACTGCCCTTTCAAGGAAAGGAGTAAAAAATGGCTTTTCCACAAACAGCAACCTGATGATTAGGGCACTTTATGAAGATAAGAAAGTTTTAAAAGAAAATGGCCTTTCGTATTGTGTTTTTCCTGCAGTCAATTTCATATATGTTTCCTAGGCATATTCTAAACATAATAAGATTGAGCCCTTTAAGGATTAAATGCAGTTTGGATATTTCTCTGCCTTAAATGTGAATCCCATAAATGCTTAAAGGAGAGAGAGAAAGACATCCAGGTTCTCATAAATATGTGAGAGCAAATGTACTCTAAATACTGGGTCTAGTGAATGGAGCAGGATTTCTCATTTTTGCAGTAAGACCTTGGCTCTTAAAATCCATCTAAGTCTATTTTAGGCACCAAAAATAGCAATTCTGAACCTTACTCTAGCTTGACTAACCTATCAGTGTCCAGAAAGTTTTGTCATAGACTGTATTCAATATCCTTTTAGCCTGCTGCACTTGAAGCAGCTATCAAAGAGGTAAGACTGGAAATGGCTCTGATTTTCAGGCTCATCTGAAACTTTCTGAATAGCGATCATCAAGAAAGTCCAAGGCAATTACAGTCACATCTAAAACAAAACATATGCCAGCCTGGAATTTCATAGGGCTGTATAGTGCCAGAGCTGCCATTTTCTCCCAAAGAAACCAATAAACTAGCAGGGCATTTTAAAGACAATATCAGTGATTAGCAAAGAAAATATCACAGTTGATTTGTGAGGCACATTCATTTTAATGAATTCATTTCACTCCAAAATGGGAGTTCCAGCTGCTGCAATGTGTTATGTTGGATATGGTTTTATCTAACCAACATAACAGCGATTTCTTAAAATATGTTACTGTGGCACAAGTCTTTGGTTATGACCATGGAATCCAGATAATCTAGCAGCATAGTTTGCACTCAGAACCTTGATTGCTAAGACTTTACTAGTAGTTTACTCCCAATCTCTCTTTTGGAGCAAACTAACTAGTTCCCTCCAAGATCAAACATGGATATGTTATTTTTAGGATAGTTCACTCCAGAGATTTCTGTGAGCAGGATCAGTAAGGCAGAATGGATTTGGTTCTCTTGGCATGCTGCATTCTCACAATCCTATTCCAGCAGGCTTGCACTCTTAAATGATCCCCCCTGTATGCTCTCATGTTCTTCACATTCAGGACATGCATCGCTATTCTGGTGTCATGCATCGCAATTCTGGTGTCATGCTATAAAACATGGCCTGTGAGATTGCGACATACCACCCACATCACTTCAGACACTTAAGTGTCACTTAATCATAGAACCATAGGATGGCTTGGATTGCAATGGACCTTAAAGATCATCCCGCTTCCCTGCTGTGAGCAGGGTCGCCACTCACTAGATCAGGTTGCTCATGGCTCCATCCAACCTGGCCCCGAATGCCTCCAGGGATGGGGCATCCAGAGCTTCTCTGGGCAGCCAGTGCCAGTGCCCTCTTATTTCCCCATAATTTAGTATTAGGGCATGAGCATCTGTATCTAACTTTCATTAGGAAAACCATTCAGATTCAAAATGTTCTTGAGGACAAATGTCTAAGTCTACAGAAGATTATGCTGATTCAAAAATGTCAGGGTATTTTGCATAGGTGTCAAGAATTATTTCTCCCTCACCAATACCGTTGTTGCACATATGTCCTATGCTTTCTGTTCAGTCTCTGTTTAGTGAGTGCCTGTTTCATGACATTTGTAGTAAAGATGTACTGCTGTTTTTAATCTTGCTTCTCCTTAAATTTTGCAGACATTGCAAAAAACAGCAGCTGTTGCTTTAAAATGCAGATAAGTAGGACACTATGCCACTTGTGGGTGTCATCATCACACATCCATGTTACTGTTTCTGTCAGCTAGAAGTTAATCACTTCATTTTTTACCCTGTCAATCATTTAGTAACAAACAAGAACAAAGATGTCTTTAGGGAATAGTGGCATCTTTTTTATCTAAGGCATTTTTTTGCATGAACATTATGATGATATTTCTCTTATCTAGGTTATTGTGAAGTGTAAGCATATAAAAATATAACTTAAAACATTCCTCAAAACGTTACTGCTTCAGTATTTACTTAGCATCCAATTTAATAGGTATTTTTCCCTGTAAACTGAAATATTTTTACTAGTGATTTGAGAGATATTTAATGATGATTTGAGATACATTTTCCAAGAATTTACTTTTCTACTCATATTTTTCCCCAAAGGCAAAAGGATCTAGATTTGTAGTGGGAGATACTCACTAAAAATGAAGAATATTTGAATTAACTGCAAAAAGAATTGTGATGTTATATGAGGACACTAGATGTATTCAATAGTGTGGTTAAAATATTAATATTACTGTGCCAGGTTAGAAAGATGTGTATGCATGCACTACCTTGCCAACTCTGGTACCTTTTTAACTGTTGTATGCTGTACATCCTGTACCTGTGAAATTCTGTAATAATATATTCATAGATTTTTATGACAGTGAATAGTAAGTCAATAAAATCTGTGTTTTGGGAAGGCTATTCAGATCTTTGTGTTGAGGTACTCAACACTGGAAAACTAGTGAAGTAGTAGTCCATAAATGGATTTAAATTACTTTGGTTTAGAAAACTTAATAGCTGTGTCAAGAATTTCAGATCAAAATAAGTGCACCATCCTTTTTACACATAGATATCAGGAGAAAGAAAAATGAAGGGCCTTCTCTGAAAGAAATGTTTTGATAAGAACATAAAAATAGTCAAGTATCTTCTTATTTGCACTTTTCATAGCTCAAAGCTTTCTCTGTAGGAATAACTAAGTGAAGAAACAGACATATGGAGAGTGACTTACATAGCCTGGAGAAAATCACTAGCCTTAGAGGTGGTCCCAGATTTTTGCTGGGTCCCATTCTAATGCATTATTTATGAGCAGCCACATTGCATATGTACAAATGTGTAAAAGGAGTTTTAGCTTGAATTCCTTAGTTGGCTTCCACAGCTACAGCAGCACGTAAGTATTAATATAGTCTTTCAGGTTTTCATACGTCAAATAAGCTAGGTTATAAAGATCTGACCCAAGACCCAGTGATATAGGTTGAACATGTGAAGGTGGACCCAAGGCCCTTCCAGCCAATTATGCTATCTCTAATAGTACCCGATAGGCGAACCTCTGACACTATGATAAGAGCCCTTGATGGATTTTTTCTTCTTTGGAAGAATTTTTTTATGCCCATTTAAATTTTCAACCTCTACCACATCCACTGGTTAATTAAATCGTACATATTATATCTTAGTCCTTAAATTATTATTCCCTCCCTTTTGTATTGTGAGAACAGTGAAAAATAGTATTCTCCTCTTCCCCAAAACCCATAACATTATTAGTTTTTATCGTACTCTGTTCTTGGACACTTTTTTTATAGCTAAGAAGGCCTCATCTGTCTAATTTACTCCTCTGAATAGAATGTCCTTATGGGCCTCTCTGTTCTCTTTCTGCCTTTTGCAGATCCTCTTCAGGATGAGGATTACTTGTAGTAACAGAGTGGAGCTGAATGTGTATTGTGGCATAATAGCAATTATTTCTGTTTGGCTCTTTATTCATTTCTTCAAACTCAAGGAACAAATCTACCTTTTTCATGACTGTCATGTATTTAATCCATGTTTTCCCAGAAAAATAGAGAAAGTCTACAACGCTTCTCAGGGGAGTAATTGTTTAGCTAGTGCACATCAGAATGTCCAAAGACCAGAGAGATTCCCCATGTCTCACTTTGCCTTTTTGGACACTGAATTTCATCATCATTTTGTTATACAATCACTTGATATTTTAAGATCCTTTTGTAAGTTTTCTCAGTTAGTTTTTAGGTTTGCTACACTTGATACTTCGGTATTTCCTGTAATTATTATGGCTTCATTTTTTACTACTTTTTCTAGATCACTAATGGGAACTTCTCTGTTGAAGAGCCCTGGTTTTTAATCCTGTTTCCTATCCTTCAGATATTCACTAATCCTTCACTCCCAGACCACTGTGATATATATGTCTTATGGTTTTTTTCTTTGTTGAGGAAGTTACTTATAAGCTTTCTGGAAATCCAGATTTACTCTGTCAGCTAAACCAGGAGTTTACTGATCCTCTAAAGAGGTTAAGTAGATCTACCTCTTAGTCAACACAGACTTCCTTCAAAAAATAGCTTTGCGTTTTACTCTTCCTCGTGTTTGAGTCACTCATCTGGTCCTAATCATTCATTGCTATTCACTTTATTGATTTGTTATTAAACTTTGTCAACTGACACATCAAGTGCAGACAGCTCAGTTGATTTGACAGGTCTGAAAGGCTCTTCTGTGGATTCATACTGAAACTCATCCTGGAGCTGATAGTAAATAATTCATTTAGCTTTATTGCTATGGCCTTTTCTTTTCTGAGCTTTTTTATTACACCCCAATGTCCTGAGTAATTGGTATTTAGTATCAGAATGCTGCACAATTCTTACTGTTGTTATCCATTCTCCTGTGAGGCAGGGAAATGTCATCCATCCCCCCTTTATAGATGCAGATGCTGAGTCCCAGAGAATCATAGAATCATTAAGGTTGTGAAAGACCTCTAAGGTCATCTAGTCCAAAAATCCTCCTACCACCAACAGTGCCCACGAGACCCTGTCCCCAAGTACTACATGTACCCTTTCCTTAAGCACCTCCAGGGACAGTGACAGCATCCCTTCTCTGGGAAACCTGTCCCAGTATCTCACCAGTCTTTCTGAGAATAAATTCTTCCTAATATCCAACCTGAAACTCTCCTGGAGCAGCTTGAGGCCATTACCTCTTGTCCTGTCAACTGGCATTTGGTAAAGGATGCTGAGTAATAAAACATTCAGGTTTGCAGATACTCCAATTTGCATCTCCTTTGAGCACAGAAATCTCAGGGGATGATCTCAGTGGAAGGCATCAGTGTGGAAGTGACAGAAGAATCAGTTGGATTTTCATGACTGTCATGTTTGGATTCATGGCAGCAAGTACACTGAGGGTTGGGATACCTACAATAGCCAACTGGAAAAGCTAAGACAGAGATATGTATGAAACTCTGAGTCCTCTTGGTCTCTGTGTTTCTGCGATGGAAGGGACTCCCTGCATCCAGTGTTATTTCGGTGCCTATTCCTGCTCTAGATAGAGTTGGGTACCTCAGTTCCTCAAGGCTGATCTTGCATGATCCTGCCAGCAAGCAGTTGAGAAGAGATGGCAAAATATCTCTTTCACAGCACTGAAAATGTCTTATAACTCAAATAGCCTTTCTTCATCCCATTTTTGAGCTTTGGTTCTGATAGAAAAAGGAGAGGCATGTTCTTCTCTCCAGTGTTCTCACACACAGTTTGGCAATGCAAGGCCATGCCTGTCTTTGAACACAGTGAATGAACCTGGACTTGGGCATAGGCTCACATCAAAGATCATCTGAAAGCACACACATCTCCACTGTTGCATGCAAAAGATCATTCAGCCTTGAATAAAGGGAGGAAAATTAATATAACTAATGAAACAAGTCAAGAAAATGGAAAATCCTAACCCACCGTACCAAAGAGCAGTAATGCAATGAGACTGATAAATCAGTGGCAATACATTATTGCTGCAGCTGCAGGAGATATAAAGATTTTCAGTCTTGTCTCTCCTACTTGTGACACTTGAGAAGATTTTTTGAAGTTAACTGTCAGAAGCAGCTGCACTCTGCAAGGGAGGTTCTGCAATAAATGACTTTCTGGTAAAGGAAATAGTGCATATATCTGTTGTTTAAAGGAAAAGGGATCATAAAGCTCAAGGAACCTTTGAAACTAAGTTTCATTTTATATAGTCTGTTTTTTAAGGTTTTTTTAATTTATATTTGTTTCATCATATTGTATCTTGCACTGATTTGTATATATAGAAAAACTGAAAGTTGCTCTTTGCAGTACAAGCTCGTTAAACTGGTTTGCTTTACAGAGCTTAATGACAGAACTGCAGTGATAAATCATAGCTACAGAGCAGAAACATTTCTGACTTTGCTAAAGAAACAGATATTTCTTCAGCTGATGTTTGGTGAGAAATACTGGGTTCTTGAGACAGAAAGAAAAGTATAGAATAGATGGCACTTGCACTGACAGTCACAAGTTGACCTAAACAACAGAATGAATTTTGAGCCTGTATGACCAGAGACAAGAATAATATACCTGAACATAAGATAAATGCTTTGATGTAGTTGTAAGAAAATTATTTAAAGACAGCATGCCTGGGAACCAGGTGCTGTAGTATGCTCTACAAACATAAAGCACATATGCAAAGGGGGGCTAAAATTCATATTTAATATAATATAGCACTTTTTACTCTGTAGCAGACTTCAGGTCGCTAAAATAATCCCAATTGTCAAACATAGATTCATAGATTCATGGAATCATTTGTGTTGGAAGGGACCTTTAAAGGCCATCTAGTACAACTCTCCTGCAATGAACAGGAGCATCTACAGCTCGATCGTGTGGCTCAGAGACCAGGAACACAGGGTAGTTATACAGGCAGATTCAATTTCTCACCACTGAGATCTGTTTTCCTCCCTAAAAGTAACAGCAATTTGGTTTTGCAGCTATTCTGGCTCAGAGGAAAGGTCCATGTAGTCAACTTCCCTTTCCTTGAGAGTCATTAACAGCAGATGTTTAGGGGACATATAGGAACAGGGCACATATGGTCTGATCCTCTCCCTGCTGTATACCACAACTTTCTCCAAAGTGAGCATCCTTCCTCAGTCCTTAAACCATCCACAAAATAGCATTGCTCTTTTCATGTTGGAAGAGAATGAACGAGGTTACGAAATAATTTGTCCGGGCAAAAAAATCCTAAGGAATATGTCAATTAATTTTATCCACATGAAGTGAAAGAAATATGCATCTTCAGTCAGAGACATTTGTTCACTTTCTTGCTTGTTTGTTTTTCCACAACCCACTGGGATATCAAAATCAAAAAAGGACTTGCATTTTGGGGCTGTTATTCTGCAGGACTCAAATCATTGTAATGGAATGGTTTTATATAAGCAAACACTAAATGACAGTGTAATTTACACTGCAGGTTTCCTGACAAATATGTAGCTTCAGTAGATGTTGTTTCTACTGCAATCAAAAAAATTTCAGCTTTTAAGCTTAGTTGATATGGCCACTGAGCACTTCACAGTGCTCTCCTTCTTATTTTACAAGTAGGGAATCAGGACATTGAATTTGAGAAATGTTCACACCTCTTCTATCAGCCTATTTTTTTTAATCTAACTTCAATTTTCTGAACACCTCCCTTCTCCATAGGTACCCATATGTATCCTTTACTGTGCAGGGAATTGAAATTCCTCTAACACTCTATCTCTGCACTGCACCATATTTGTCTTCCCAAAATAAGAACAAAATAAATGAGCTGGAAGTCACACCAGCAGTGTCTATGCTGCAAATAGAGCTGAGCTACTGGACACAGTATAGTTCCCAAATGACTCCAGTGCAGACATATCAGACATGGTCAAGTATAGTTTTCAAGGTTGGGTTAGCACCAGTGCACAGTCACGGAGATCATCAACTGGACTTGTATCATGTTGCATCTCTCAAGCATCTCTGTACCATCCTCAATTGTACAGATTAAGAACTGTAAAGAATGCAAATTATTTTTACCCATTATGATAAATGCTGTGTCTCAGTGACCAAAGTCTGGTCACTTATGAGTCAATGTACATTTTCTACAGAATATATATTAAAAATGAAAAATCTTGACAGTACCGAAAGTGATAAATATGATATGGGATAAAGTCCTGTGTCTTAGAATATTTCATATCTTGATGTTTCTGAATAGGTACGAGTAATTTAGCTTGGAAGTGACCATCCTGAGGTCATTTGTCTAGTCCC
The DNA here is from genome assembly GCF_016699485.2 of Gallus gallus. Taxonomy (NCBI): domain Eukaryota; kingdom Metazoa; phylum Chordata; class Aves; order Galliformes; family Phasianidae; genus Gallus; species Gallus gallus. The sequence continues at coordinate 189,216,424 of NC_052532.1, read as the reverse complement.
CTTCTCAAAGCAGTGTCAAAGCAGGATTTGCTCTTCCTCCTGACAGTGGTAGCAAGATGGTAGGTCTCCTGCATCTTCCTTAATGACAAAGTTTGTTTTTCTTATAAAGGATTTTCCTTCACCAAAGAATTGCATGGAGGTCATCAGCACCATAAAATGTGGACATTTTTGGATGACAAACATGCCACACAAATATGCATGTGTTACAACATGTGTACAACTTTCTCAGCCACAAAACTGTTTTTTAGAGGGCATTTCTTGGTGTTTTTATAAAACAGAGAAAATATGCTAGCGTTGCCATGTATCCATGAATTATTTTTTATTACATACAATGTACTATGCCACAAGTAGGTCTCAATACATTACTCAGAATTTACGTAATCCTTTTGAAATTGGTAAGCTTACATCAAAAATGCTAAAGAAAATGATTTTTCATAGCCTGACTCAGGAGAGTGCTGTTATTATTACTTTGCCTAAACTTAAAGACATAGCTTTTGACAAATCTCTACCATCTAAAAATTGCTAAGTAGAAGCGGGAGTTTAGAGGTAAATCTATCTTTTGTACGAGAGAGGAATGGCTTAAAATCGAAGTAAGCTTAAACCAGTATAGAGGAAGAAAACAAGTAATTTTACTGAAATATTTATTTTTGTGCTTTTTATTGCCACAAGGCTCATTTTAAATAAAGGTCTTAAAAGGCAAGTTCCCACTTCTGTTGTTTAGTGTGTTTGCCTAAGTCAGAATTACATGCAGACAGAATAAGGAAATGCCATTACAGAAAAAAAAAAAAAACATTCAAACTCTTGGTCAGAGAAATAGCTTATCCCAGGTCCTAGGACCATCCAAGAGCAAGGAATCAAATTGCTCTCTCTCTGCACCAGGTCTTTGTCCTCTCAGCCTTGTAGCAGCTTAAAGCAAATTGTGTCAGTCTTTGAGCTGCTTAGGGTAATGTTTGCAAAGCAACTTAGCAATTCAGAGCTTAATCTTCATTGAAAGTCAACAAAACCTTGGCTCAGATGTGCTTAAAATACCTTAAAAAACAGGATCTAGGAACTTCTGCTGTTAGCCTTAATCCTAAGGCTTTCTAGTGTGTGAGAGCTGGGGCTCCCAGGAACGGAGGGTGTGGAGAATGCAATGGAGTGAATGCTGATCTGCAAGGAGCTTGTTTTCCTCAACATGAAGTGTTGCAAGGGCTTAACTTCATTTTTTAAAGGGCAGAATCTAAGAAGTTTAGCATCATTCTCTTGTGACTTTATTTAATAAATATTAAATTGCATGTAGTTGCTGATAAATATTTTTGGTAACACTGATTGATCAGCACTTCTCTCTGCAAAGTCCATTTGTAAAGGCTATTGGCAACCACAAAAACATCTAATAAAACATTAATAAGAAGAAACAATCACTAGGGTTTGACATGTAAGAGGTGACATCAAGGGCTACTATTTTTATTTGCGCTTTTTGTTGGTTTAATTCTACTTTTGGGTATATTGGCATCTTATTTTCAATTTTTTCCATATAAAAAGGGAAATTAGAGAAGATGGAGATTTACAGAAGACATTACCTACCAAGAGAACATTCAACCCAATCATAGAATCAAGTTTAGAGGGATAAACTTCTTTTGGATAGGTAAGAGATGACAGATAAAAGTCCATAGAATTCACAGAATGGGTTAAGCAAATAGTACACCTCTTATAACCAACACTGCTCTTTCAGGCAAACTTTCTCTGTTACTTCCATTACTGTTTAGAAGGTTTTAGCTGAGTTCAGCTCAAGCCTTCAGCATTGTTCCATATCTATTGATTTCCGAATAGTTATACTCTGGCAATCTGATGTCTTTAGAGATTTTGTGTTTGGCCTCATGAACCAGAGGTTATGTAGAGTTCCTTGACCATTGTTCCATAAAAATACAGCTTTAGCATGATTAGCATTTGGATTTTTGCAAAATCACCCTTCTTTAAAAAAGAAAAAGTGAAAAATAAGAATGTATCTCATTGCTGCTGAAACACAAAGGACTTTATCAGCAGCCTCCCACTGACTGAGTAAACTCTTAATGAGCTCCCTTCATTCAGTTCTGGCCTCAAGACAGAAGGATGTTGATTTCTCAAATAGTTGCACCCAGCAGAGTTTATGGATTTAGTACATTTCTCCACATTTGGCAGGATAATTAATTTCCATAACAATTTTGATGAGCTTTACCAATCCATGTTGTAGTTCCCATATGCAGGTGACACCTCTTGATTTCAGAAGAGCCAGCCTGTCAACACAATCACAATGCAAATTCAACTTCTGACTCTTTCACTGTCAAAGGAGAACATTCAGAGCCAGAAGAAAACATTACTAAGAAGGTGCTGTTGTAAACAAATATCTTGACTTTTCCAAAATGTCCTCTCTCATCAGAGACAAAGCAGGCAATGTTCTGTCTCGTTAATACTTTCTCCTGGCTTTCCCTGTCTACATTTTTAATAGCTTGAGAACAGTTCTTTTCCAAAAGTAATCTCTAAAGGTTACAGTGTATGAACAGATTTATTACGACATGAACAAAAGAGCACTCCCATGCTAGGGAAGTCTGAAAAATTCAATGCTTTTTACACATTTGCACAGAAATAAGCGAGAATGCTCTGACTGACAACACTCTAGTATTACATTTTGATTTCTGAAAAAAAAATATCTCATTTCAGCGCCACAGCTGTCTGCATTTTGTCCGCTGGGGTGCTTTTCAGCAATGGAGTCATTACGTTAAGTCTATGTCTTACCACTCTCATTGTATTTTTTATGTTTAAGTGACACAAATCATAAATATGGATCATTTTTTCCATTTTTCTTACTTTAGTTCTCCAGGTGTCTAATGTCGTCGTCAAAAAAACACCAAAGAAGTCATCATAAATCTAGCTGGTGGTAATAATTATGTTATCAATGGGGTTCTTTCCTGTGCTGAAAATTTCTCTTTGATTATAACCTAGAGAAAGCACAGTGAATTCTGTGGGCAGCTTGGCGACAATGTGATTTTAAAAGCTGTTAACAGACCTGGGGTCATGATTAGGTCTGAGACAAAGCAATTGCAAGCTATTGGGTATCTGAGACAGCTACCTAAAAAACCAACTACTCAAAGCAGACCCTTGAGAGCTATTGTAATACACAGAACCATCATAGACCATTTATTTCACAAAGCTAAATTCAGTGCTTTTATACAGTGCAGTTTGTGTTAGGGAGAAGACACATTTGGGACTGGGGAGAAATGGGGCGGCTACACACAGAGTTCCAGTGTTTCGATCTCATTGTCTCCAAAAGAAATATTTTGTTTTATTTTTCCTGGGGAAGACAATATATATATATCCTGAAATTAGTATTTTCAGCCAGTAAGTAAGTTACCATTACTTTAAAACTAAAAATCAAAGAATGACACTTTGACTCTTGTGTCAAACTGTGCAACCCACAGGCTGCAATTTCAGGTGAATTACCCGGTAGTTTAAGGTATCCCTGATTTGACATCCAGTCACTTTTCCTTTTCTTTGTGGATATGGATAATTTTAAATGTCACAACACATGAACCCATGCTGCAAAACGGCACAGATTCCTCAGGCTGAAATCTGAGATGCAGTCAAGCAGCTTCACCAAGTCTGAATGGGGAGAAGAAAGAACATTCAAATTTTGATGCAGAATCCTCTGGCCAGGTTGAAGTCAGTCAATAATCTCATTTCTTGGAAATAAACCTTTAGGGAAAAAAAAAAGAAAAAAAAAGAAAGAAAAGAAAAACGTTTTATTTTGCAACTCAAAACTCACTCTTAAGTCTGGGGATACTTCACTGTGAAACCTGCTCCTAATAAAGCACTCCAGAAGCAAAACACCATTTCAGATCTTCTCTGGAGTTTTTCAGAAAACTTTTAATTAAGTATCATGGTAGGATCTGCAAAATGAACACAGGATTTCCCAGGGACACATGGTAGTCCACTTTCTTGATGTGAACATGGAAAGAAAACCTCTCCCTTCTCTTAGTGAAATATTTCTGGAACTAATGCTGCTATCTCAAAGCCTCTTTTTATATAAGTTCACAGCACATCTCCCTTCCAAACTCCCACTAGGAACAAGATTATAAAGAACGGCTTGAACTGAATGGGGAAATTGTTGAATAACGTAAAGAAATGACATGGCAGCAAATGGAAGAGGCTTGGATGTAAATGTGTGGTCAGCTCCACTCCCTTAGGTTCTCCATCAGTGATAGCTTAGACCTGTCAGCTACATTAGCATCCTAAATTACATGTTCATGGTTGCATCCTCCAGATCCATGTCCCACTACATCATCTTCTTCTGTGTATAGGACAAGGGGATATGGTTTGATAGGAAAAGGAGAAGTGCTTTCAAACTAAAAGAAGGTAGATTTAAATTGGATATAAGGAAAAGGTTTTTACAGTAAAGGTAGTAAGCACTAGAACAAGTTCCCTAGAGAGGTGGTAGATGCCCCATCCCTGGAGGCATTCAAAGTCAGGCTGGACAGTGCTCTGAGTACCTGATGGAGCTGTAGGTGTCCCTGTTCATTGCTGGGAAGTTGGACTAGATGGCCTCTAAGGGTCACTTCCAACTCAAACAATTCCATGATATAATGATTCTATATATCCCTTCCCCCATGTCCTTCTCTCCACCACAAAAGGAAGATGTATCCAGGCTGTTGCTGGTCCCTGCACTGTGCTGACTTCCAAAGAGCAAATAAAAACCACGCTGCAGTGCCTTGGCATGATTTAGCTTAACAACACCTGTCGCTCTCAGACCAACTGCAGTAATTAAAGTTGAGCTTCGTGGAAAGACGATTTCGGCAGGAAATATCCACAGGAAACAAAAAAGAAAAAGAAGATTTTAAGAAAAAGAGAGAGAGAGAAACACCATAAGAATCAGTTTCTTGGAGGCAAAGGCCTGTGTCAAACTTCTGGTGCTTTTATATTGAAACCATGTTGTTGTAGTACACTTCTAATGAAAGGTGTTCTTCAAAACAGTTCACTCCCACCCTTCCAGAGAAGGTGTCAGTATCCAACCGGATCACTCCTAGCACTGGGGTGATCTGGCAGCCTGCAGGCATTGCAGCAGCACCTCAGATCTTCCCAGGCTCACAGGGAGAGAGCAACCTTTCAGCGTGCTCTACACACAGGATTCACCTGTCCACCTTCTCCAGGTGAAAGCAGAGCTGAGAAGGGAAGGTGAAAGTCTTTATTGACATGCCAGTATGTGAAAATTCAACCCTTTTAATAGCATCTTAATTGCATTGTAGTGGTTATTTCTATCACAGCTGTAGTGATAGGAAGGATTTACTCTAAGGTTTCTTTTATTTTCTTCTAAAGTTTTCTTTAGGCTTAGCCTGCAAGTGGGTTAAACTACACCTATTACTGAGAGTATAGAATAGACAGCAAAGAAATGTGAGGTCTAATTATGACTCTGACACTGAATTGCTGTCCAAATCCATGCAAATCCTTAAACCTCTATGCATTGTATTTCCCCAGCTGCAGAAAAAAAAATGGATAGGGGCATTGAACAGATGTGAAGAAGAGGGAGAATAATGTATCTCTCCCTAATGATGATGCTCTGAAGTCTGATGTCTGAGACTCTCTACTAAGGACATTTTCAGAGAAAACGGTGACATCCATTACTGGTACATATACAGATATGCAGGCAGATCGCAGAAGAGTTGGGGCTGTTTACAGAAGCTGAGGTTCTCTCCTGCTAAATGTTGTTGTCATTTCATAATCAAGTAAATGGCAAAGAGCAGCCTGCAAATTTATGTGCAAACTCCCATCTGGGCTAGAAGAAGAAAGTAATTTCAAAGATGCAAATAAAGCTGCCAGGCAGTACCTGAACTGTATCACACTGAGATTACTGGCCATGGTACAGTGGTAAGGGAATTGAAGTTTGGAGTTTTGTGCACTGAACATACACAAACGTTCAGTAAAATATATTGCTGTGCTGTGAATGCATTCATTTCCCTTGCCTTGTCAGGAAGGTCATGAGGACTATTTATAAATGATGTTTACAACTTCGGCCGAGGAATCTCAGTTTCTCTGTTAAATTTCCTTTTCTGCCACAGGCTATCAAGACCAATTTCTCTTTCTGTACCTTATTTTTTAATTTCTAAAATATCAGTAACGATACAGGCATGGTGGGTGCCAACAGTCTGCAGTGCATGGGACTGCACCACAAATGGCTGTTTCCTTAAAGATAATATGATTTACCTTATGCCAAATATTTATTACTCTCGATGCAAGAAGAGCTGTCATTAGAAATAGGACTTTACTATGCAATGGGACGTAGCTGTTGAATGTACTTCAGATAATAAAGTATTTGCACAAAATGGAACATAGACAACTCACTGCATATCTGGCAGTATATTATGGCTTTGCACTGGCAGTATTTTCACTTTTCCATTTCAAACAATCTTTGCGCAAGGACTTTTGATGCTGTTTTGGAATGCTTGTCTCCGGTTTTATGCAGATGTGGATTCAGAAAAATGATCAAGAAGCACCCAAGCACAAAAATAAAATCTGTTAGGTTCTGTCCAAATTACTTCTGGGATTAGTTTAGCACAGTGATCACTTCTGAAGTCTGGAATTATATCAGGGACTCACATAATCTTGAATATTTCTGATATAAAGTGTGTTCTAAGTGTTCACATCTTCTGTTTCACTTCTCAGAACTGTATTACTTAATCTTCTACAAGTAGGAGACATTCACCAAGAAGACAGTAGCAACATATAGCACTCAAACAGCACTTTTTTATTTCATACTGTTGTAAGGATATTAAACAGTTTTCTCAAAACACAAGCAAAAAACTCAGAACCGAGGGAAAAAAAAAGGCATTAATGGAAATCTGGTGTATGTCCTTTGATAATCGCATCCATTCCTATAGTTATTTTTCTAATACGGGTACTAAAGTGGCCAAACCATGAGTTCACCACATTTGTTTAATTAGTTTGCAGTGAGCTCTGTTTCCTATTTTAGTGTTTTGTTCACATCTCACAGTAATCACTGTGATTGTGATGCTGTGATTTGCAAGGCCAAAATGTCTTATCTATCCCGTGTAACCCAGGACCCTGTTGTGAAGTGCCCTATGCCGAAGGTACTGAATGGGAAAATTTCTGGTGACGATGTGGCCTAACAGCAACATTGGTAATTGCTCTAAAATTAAAGTTAAATAATTTAAACTGATTTCCTTTGTCATAAAAAAAAAAAAAAAAGACTATTGAACAGAAATGTTATGAAAGCTTAAAAGCAGTTATAAACTTAAACCTGGCTCTTAATTTCAAATGTTTAGGAAAGAGTCAGCTTTTGTATCATTTTCATTTAGTAAAGGAGCAATCATCGTATGTAGAGCATGCATTCGAGAATCCTTCATTCACTGAAAAGTGTGCTCAAAAATTCTCTTGTCTTTCTCAAACTTCATTTTAATTAGTGTTGCAAAAGATTACTCCAATCAAAGTCAGTGCCAAGCATTGCATTCTGCATTCATTGTTAATGTCAACTAACAGAATGGCATTCTGTGCTGTTAAGTTCTGCTCTGTGGTGAAAGTATCTGTTCAAGGAAAAGAAGACTGCCCTCAGTTCCTTTCTCCTCCTTAGATTTTCAAACACACCCTTTATCTTAGAGCTTTCAAAATACTGAGTATTTCTGATTTGGCATGAAGTTTACTGCTGGGAGGTGACAGTCTTGTGCATTTTCTGCAACAGCAGATACTGTCATTTGTTTTGAGTGATTAAATAGCGTGTGGATCCAAAATTGCAATATTCATCATGGTAGTCAACTCTGTGGTCAGACTCTAGAGATGCTGATAGGCTTTCATGGCAAGGCACACAGTTACTCAGTGAATTTCTCAGGTGATAAGTGTTTAATACAATGATAAAATTCAGAGCACTACATGCTGTTATGGTACCAGCAATACCAGCAGGATGATGTCCTATAGGTCTGTGTGTATGTGCACTCTCTTCACTTCATAGATTGACTGCTATTAATTGGTTAAGTAGTGGTGGCTGAAAATACTTAGCTGCCTCTGCATTTAAATGCCTCTTCATCATTTGTCATCATAGAAGGCTTTCTTTGAGAAAACAGCAAATGACCTGCTACTGATAAGAATCCTTTATAAAGGTCAATTTTTACTAAGATATAGCCACATTTTTTGAAGGATTTCCACTACTAAGCCACTAAATATTTTCACGTGTTACTTTCACTCCAATTACATTTACCAAGAAAGGCACAAGTACTTCCAGGCTCATCCTGGAGGCTCATGGATTAAACTACAGGTTTAGTTATTGTCTTCCTCCTCATAGAAGGGATTTATCTGAGCTCTTCTGAAGCAGATAGACTATAAACTCTTTAAGAGAAGGCATATTCCAAGTAGCATTTTTTCTCTTCGTGAACCAAACCCTTCATGCAGAATGAGTGCTTATGAGACCTTTTGGTTACATAGTTACAACTCTGATAACTTTTTTTTAATGACCTCCTCATTATGAGGAGACAGTGTTTTAAATCTACCCATAAAGTTGTTATTATCATTCTTTTCAATTACATTACAATGCACAACAATTAATTATATCAAATCCTTCTCACAGAAGTGTTTACAAGCAAAGAGATTACCTGAACTTTATTTCTTTCAATAAAAGTGTAGAACTTATTATGTCCCTCTTGGTATTTTACTCATCTAGCTTTTCTGTACTTAGGATTATAATCATATTATTTGCCCTACTGGAATTTCCCTACGGGAAGGTAAACATCAATTCTTGTCAGGCATGATCTTTAAACTATATTTTGTACGGGAAAAATATCCCCACATATCTCCTAACTAAGATCTGGAATTTAGCAAGGTAACTTTAGCTCACCACCTCCACTCACATACAGCCTTGCTGGGATTCACGTGCAGGACCTTTCTGGATATGGAATCCTCATATTACTCTGTGTCCTATTTGTTGGTCTTTTGCGTAGGTGCACTCAAAGCAGAGGTCTACTTTAAACTGATGAAAAACCTCACTGACATCAAAGCAAGCAGCCAGGGCTACTTGAGCAGGTGGTGTGGCACTGGGGGACTGGATGTGGACAGAGAAACTGGTGGTGCTGCATGCATGGAGAGGACGTATGCTAAACTAAACTTACTCTTGCCTGGGAATCTTTCAGTTTAGTTTCAGATTTCAGGAGCCTGAGCTGCACAACCTAACACAGCTCCAGGACTCAAACCAAAGCACTGTGAGTGGAAATAATCAGATTCCTTCTGAAAGCTCACTGCTGATCTGAAATAAATGCTAACTAACATAGATGTGTCCATGCATCTGAAGAAGTACATTAGGACAGTTTTGATCCTTTGTATTTATTTTTCAGAATGCATCCCTGTCTGGGTAGATGAAGGTGCGGGGAAAGAACAATTTCAACAGCCACACTTGTTGTTGGCAAGGTCACAGAAGTGGTTTCTGGCTATCAGACTTGTTTTCTGTGTATTCTGAAATGATTTTTTTTTTTTTTTTTTTTTTTTTTTTTTTGTAAATAGTACTTCAGTGTTCAATTTCTCTTAAACCAAATGCACTTCACAAATATTACCTTCAAAGTGGAAAGTTTTCCTCCAAGAGAGACCTTTCCCTTTTAAGAGGAGAGTTGGTTTTCTGGAGCACAAAATAGGACAAATTGTTCTCAAGTATATGTTTCCTAGACTGATATAATCACCTGTCTTCATATTTTTACTTCTTTTCATAGAGCCATGTTTGACTATGACAAGAGCAAAGACAGTGGCCTCCCAAGCCAAGGACTCAGTTTTAAGTATGGAGACATCCTTCACGTCATCAATGCCTCGGACGACGAATGGTGGCAGGCGAGAAGGGTCACTCTGGAGGGAGACAGTGAGGAGATGGGAGTTATACCCAGCAAGAGGAGGTGAGTGCTGCTTCCTCCTTGGCTGTGATGTTAAAATGTTCCATTTTATTACAAAAACAGCTTGCATAAATCTACTGAAAAAACAGGGAAGTAGAGGAAAATCCCATAGTCATTACTTCACAAGCTGGATGATAAGGTTTTTACTGTGAGATTTAAAGGGTTTAGGCTGTTTAACTGTATTGAAAAGAAACTGAAATGGTGATTTGATTATAGTGGATTAACATCTTCACAGAGAAAGGCAGGATGGGAGACAGAGCGAGAGCACCATCTAATAAAGAACTGCAGCACAGAAAGAAAAACCAGAACCCGAGTCTGGGAATTAGCTCCAAATTTGAGGTAGAGCACATGTTTTAATGTCAGGGTGATTAGCCATTACATCAAACTGCTGAGGGATGTGATGAATGTCTTGACATTTTCAAGTCAAGGCTGTATGTCTTTCTTTTCTGAGAGTAATAGAATTAAACTGCTGAGCTTGTGTGATGTAAAGAACAAAGCTAAATTACATAATGATCCTCTTTGACTTCAAAATCTGTTAATTTAATCTCTGCCTGTCTGGAAACTGATGGATAATCAATATTGCGGTATGTTTTTCATGTAATGTAAATGAAGGCATTTTTATCCATTTTCCAAGCTAAATCTAAATCTTTCTTTAGCTGTGATGGATTCATGCTGACTGGAAGGGAGAAAGTAGACATCTGAGTCTTCCCCTTTGTTTCTATTGTTTACTCTGTTTGGGTACTTTTGTAAAATTGGCCACGGGTCTCTGATAGCATCAGGACTATGGCACAAATAAGTATTACTTTGTGCCTTTGTTGATAGTTGCTATAGAAAAGTCAAGAACTGAAAGAGTGGGAGGAAAATGAAATCTGTCAAACCACATTACATTTCTCTTTTGCAGCAATGCTCCCATACTGCATATAAACTTTCTATTCCTAGCTATTTCAGCTTTAGCATTAGTATAAAAATGATCGTGCCCATTTTATATAATGGGAAAATGGGATGTCTGGTGATTTACAGAGCACTTGCTGGCATTTCAAGGAGAGCTGGCCTGGGTGCTAGTTGAGCTCATGGTAGCTCTTGTTCAAAGTTACATAAAAGTGAATTGAAAGGCCTTCAAAAACCTTATTGACATGAGCCCTGCAAGGATCTTATTTTCTCTAATTATTACCATGTTTGAATAGTAACCACTAGGATTTTCAGAAACAGACAATTTTTTAGCTGTTTAAGAGACAGAAATAAAAGCTACATTATAATCTTTAAGATGGGGAAAATGTGCCCGTTAGACAAACATATATAATCTCTAGAAATTGAAAAAGAAATGCTTGCCTACTATTAATTGCTACAGTAAATCCTGTTGCAATGACATAATTGGATCACAAATGGAAAAGGGGAAAGTCTGTTCAATTACTACCGAGAGAGTGCACAAAGCTCACACACACTGTGATGTATACTATGAAATGCTATAAATAACTATCAAACATAATAAAATACCTATAGGGGAAAGAATGACAAAGCAAAGCAACTGATTCAGATGTGGAGTTGTGTCTTCTATAAGATAGAGAGGATGCAATTGCCTAAGGATTATAGGCTTAACTGCACAGTGGTGCTTTCAAGGACTGAAAACAGAGGCTTTCTAGTCAAGGTCAGACATACGATATGGCTTGGAGAAAAGATGTGACTTTTAAACACTGGGAGGAAAAAAGAAACAAAGAAGGAAGAGAAAGATTAAAATGGATTGGTTAGACTCTAAAAATAAGGGGCTGAAATTTGAAAAGATGCAGGTCTAGTTACCGTGCTCTCTGCTTGTCATCCTGATTCTTCACTTGTGAATCTCAGCAGCCTGGAAAAATCAATGGCATCTGATTTCCTGTCTGCAGTAATATAGTGATGTGATACACCTGAGCACAGAGGTTGCTATTGTTTCATAAGTTTTCAGTTATACAAGGGTATTTTTGCCAGTGCATTGAAAAGTGGGTACGACTTCCTGTGGATTCTGGCCACTGAGTCCAGTAAGCTCTCGCCCGCAATTTCTGAGGTCATTTATACCACCCAGGGTGAGGATGAGCAATCAATGCACAGTGAGCAGAGCAATATAGGATAAAACTCATCAGACTTGCCAGAATATAATAATTCAGGGTTGAATTTCCTCTATGTGCGTTGGTTATTGAGTATGAGAGGCTCAATCCAAGAGTAGCCCTGGATTTCATTCATCTGACTGAATATAGACATCATGTAATCTGGTTTTTCCAGGCTGCTGTTATATGTCTTGTAGTTTATATGGAACTATTTCTATAAGCATTGCATTATGTGTAATTGGACGTCTTTAATAACAAGTGGTAAGATACTTGGTGTAGTAAAAAAGAAGAGCATCTGTGGCTGCTCATTGAGCTGTGACCTGCCCTGCAAGCCTGCCTTTCTATGGTGTTTTAGGTTGAAGACATTTTATATTGCTTTTGTTCTTTTCTTATGTTCTTCATTTCTTCATTTGCTTTAGAATTTGTTGGCGGTGGTTTATTTTATTTTATTTTATTTTATTTTATTTTATTTTATTTTATTTTATTTTATTTCTTCTGTGTGTGTGTCCATGTGTGTTGTATTTGACATCCTTTCTTTGCCCATGCATTTATCCTTCGGAACTGGAACAATTATTTGCACTTTGGGTCAGGGGGAAGCTGTACAAATCCAGCACTAATACAATCATTACTGCCAGAGTGGGTCTTTTAGCGTTCTGGTTTGCGCCCTCTCTCTAGTCCAACAACAGCTAATGAATAACCCCTTCATTTTTTGTAAGTGAAATCATTATGGAATAGCTCTGAAAGCCACTTACCTCTTCAGTTCCATTTTAGTATGTATACTTACGTATGTATATAGATGTGTATACAAATATATAAATATATGTATATATACACACAAAAACAGTATATATACAGTTTATATATAACAGTGTATATTTATATATATATAAATATAATATATAATATAATATATACAATAAAATATAACATATATAAATATATATATTTATAACAGTGTATATATACACACAAAAATAACACAAATACAATATATTTTTTTCTTTAAGGCGCTCTGTAATGGTAATTGCTTTCCAAGCATTTACTCTTACCTTTCTTTTTAAGACTTTTTTTCAAAGAGAGACCTTCAAACAATGACATTGCAGCATGAGCTGATAAGAGAAATTTTGCATAATAAATCAAGACTCCAGACTCTTTTTCTTCTTTATGATGTATGTGATACAGCAGGAGAAATCATAATTTATAATTGCAGGGGAGCTGCCACTCACTATTCTCCCCAGAATGTTGTGTATATTACCAGGCTTTATCTCTTAGTGATTCAATAGAGTTTGAAAGATATTTGCCTTTAGATTTCAGTGCTGCTGTCAATGTGTGGACTTGATGGCTTGTTGATTGTTAAATTATAAAGTCAAACTTTAAGAAGGAGTTTTGGAGAGTAGCACAGCAGCTAAAGGAGGGTTTCTGAAAGAGACAGCGGACAGAAATGGCAATGGCCTTGTGTTTCTTCGTTGGACTGTGCAAGGACCAAGTCTCACAAATTGTTGAGGTGGTGATCCTAGTGAGGGATCTAAATGTCCTTCAGTGCTATAGTATTGCTGTAACCCTTTCTTCATCTGGACACAACATTTTGTCCATTTGTTAAGGACATTTGTATGTATTTGCTGTTCTGCACCATGGGACTGAGGTAGAAATCAAATACATTGCTATAAAAGTGTTGTGATTCTGTATCGTATTGATGTTGGCAATGATAGGACTTCAGCATAAGAAGCTGTAAACCACTTAAGCTATGTTTTAATAATAACCAAATAGTCGCTATCATATAGGATTAATAAATGAACATAACGGGCCAAATTGGCCCTGGTTCCACATCCACCACAAGGATTTATCCAAGTTATGCCTACGGTGACAATAGGAAACAGTTCTTGTGCCAGAAAGGATCTCCCAGGTGCTGCAACATACCTTCAAGTCCTAGAACAATGTCTCAGCAGCCTGTGGTTCTATTTGAGCGCTACATTTAAGTATGTGAATTACGAGCTGATCATCAAAAATTACTGTGTTATACTAGAATGGCCAGTAGATTTAGATTTACATTGGATTTTTATTACATTTAGATGTATCGACTTAGATTTATATCACAATAATTTTTTTGTTTCCCTTTTCAGGTTAAGTAAATGGGTTCAACTTCCCACAACAGGCAGTAGCAGGCAGAGCAGTCTAAGACTCCTTCCCAATGGAAATTCATACATTCAGAAAGGTCAATCAACAAAAAGCATAGCCTAGCCTAGCCTAAATTCTTCCCACATCTGCATTTGCTTCCTCTTTAGGCACCGAGGATTTGGTCCTATAACACTAAATCACTCACTTAATCCTTCTGTTGTCTACAGGACAAAACCACTTGTGTTGTTCATCACTCCAGGATTTCCATTTTCAGGCAGCTGAAAGAGTTATGCAACTTGTATCTCTGTTATATACCAAATAAATGTGCGTGATGGCACCACACAGTTGTGTTGTCAAATGGACAGCATTCTTGCAACAAACACATGTAACCACACTTTCCTTTGAGAAGAAAATGGGAGGAAAAAACATTAAAAAACAATGTTTTGCAAACATTTTTAAGGACAAGGAACAAGAGGTTTCCTCAGCACAGAAGTCCCCGTGGGCAAAAAGCCAGTTCAGATTTGTTATTCTGCTCAGCTTTGCAGAAGGGCATGTTTATCCACTCAAGTGAATTTTATTTTTAATGGTCTCCTACAAACTGTCCACCTTTCTTAATATCCCTTAAGACTTTAATCCTTAGATGATAAAGCTTTTTTACATGGCATGATCTTGTAAGCTTTGTCCAAAATAAGTTTCCTGACTATACTTACTAATCTAATGGAAAAAAAAATAAATACAGAGTAAATTTGATCTGTATGTGTATTTATAATTCTCTTGTTCTCCAACAGTGATGGGAAAAAAGGAAAACAGCCCCTAGCTTTTAAACAGAGTAAGGTTGTTCACCAGTTTTATGAGAAGTCACTTCCTACTCGTATTAGATCTACCATTTTCATAAAATATTGACCAAGTGCTGAGCTGCTTTCTATAAGCAAGTGGCTTTCCTAACTGAAGGTGGAGATCTATAAGAGAGTATGTTTTCTCCTAGTGAAAAATACATGTTCTGTGGCAAAAAAATACCACTTCAGGAATACTCAAAAATAATTTATAGAATGAGAGCTTATTGGTACACTGAAACTTCACATAAGCAAAGCTAAACACTGCAAAGAATAGAAGCAATGGAAAACTATGCACTGAGTCAACATATTTGGACTATAAATAGTGATCTGCATTGTCTGTTATGCCTCACTTGATGGAATACAACAAATGTATATTTGTTGCAGGCACAACAGATGTAAAGCGGATATCCTGGAAGCAAGACATGAAGAAGCACATTAGCAAAGATGTAAAATATAGCAAGTTCTTTCAAGAATCCATTTTTTGTTGCATTCTTCTACGTGATAACTCTCCTTTCTACAGTTTTCATGCTGGATTTGAAAATTGCTTTAATTCTGCAGAATGCTTCAGTGCCAAATCCATGCAAATTATGTTACTGTAACCATTTTATTTGATTCCAGACACCAGTTTCTTATTTGCATCCCTACTCTACATCAGTGATTAATCAGTCATTAAAGATTAAAGCATGTCTCACTTGATATTTTACATCTCTAATGAGAAGACCGATTAGTGCTTTTACAAAGACACTGACAAAATTCCTAGTGGTACTCCAACAGTGGGGTTTCACAGTTCATGTCTGGCTGAGTTGTACTCAACTTCTTCTTGTTTTCATTGCACAAAAAAGAGCTGAAAGTCTCATTTTGAAGAATCCCAAAGACCCATTTTCGAGAAACACAATAGTGGTTAGATAGTACTATGCCTTCAGATGTTTCATTACAGTAGTAACTTCTCGTTCTTCAGAAGATGAGTCAGAAGAAAGCAGCAACCAAAAGAACTAAAGTTTTGAATTTGCTAGCGAGGAAACACTGAAGTCTTCTCCACTCCTTTGGCCATACATGGAAAAAGGAGAATAAATCTAGATCATTTTTGAAAAAAATGCTGCAAAGTGTTTACTACCAAGACAGATGACAAGGTTGAGAATCCAGGTGGAAATCTGTGTCTTATTATCTCTCCCTGATAGAATCATGGATCATCCATATGAGTTCATCCATATGAGACAGTAACTCTGTCCTTCCATCACACAAGGAGTCCAGGCAAATAAAGCAGAAGTATATGTCCTTCTGTGAGTATAGATGTCCTGGAGGTGAGCATAGCCACAACAGTGATGCCATTCTTCATAGTTTTTACTCCTCAAGAATTCTCCTCCTCTTGAGAGCAAACTGTCCCTGAAGCTGCACAAGTAGTGATGGGGTAACTTGGGACAGCTGATAAGTTTTTCTCCCCAGTTAGGGTCCAGGAAGAAACTTGTTATGAATGAGCATCACTGTAGAAAATGACTACAGATGTACTCCTGCTGTCCCAAATCTCAGATCATCTTAGACCATTTTACTCTACACTGTAATCTTTCTGCAGGGAACTACACTTGGAGAGCAGGTGGAAAGTGCGACATGAAATCCACATTAATTGTGCTTGATGAGGTTGTCTTCCCCTGGGGCCCAGGGGTTTTCAGTTCCAAAATCACATTTGAAGAAGATTGAGAGGTGATCCCATCAATGTTTATAAATATTTAAAGTGTGGGAGTCAAATCGATGGGTCTAGGCTCTTTTCAGTGATGTCCAGCAGCAGGACAAGGGGTAATGGGCACAAGCTGGAACATAGGAAGTTACTATAAGAGTGATAGATCACTAGAACAGGCTGCCCAGAGAGGTTGTGGAAGGATGGAGGAGGATGCCTGGATGCTTTCCTGCTCAACTTACTGCAGGAAACCTATTTTAGCATGGGGTTGGACTCGATGATCTCCAAATCACTTCCAACACCTATGATTTTATGATTCTATGATGCTATGATTCTATTATTTGAATGCTGGATGTCTTTGAACACCTCTTGAAAGCTCATTGAGCCTCAGTGACCCTCAGAACTTTTGCGAATGAGACTTGAGCCATGAAGTAGTTTCGGAAATTGTACCTGTGTTTTCCTCTAACTCTTAGGCATAACTCTACAAAGCAGATGTACAATTAGAAAGGGGCATGAGATTAATGTGTATATTAGGCAATCCTTGGTTGCAAATTTGAGTCTTTGCATAATTTGGCAGATGGGAACGGTTCCCCTTCAGTTAATCTTTTGCAAAATCAGTTTATAATCCTACTTTGTGCAGCAATGGTAAATAAAAAATGGATAGCATTCTAAATGAAACATTTCTTCCTTTAAAAGTGGTTTCCTCTGATGATCATTCAAAGTGTTGCCTAAGGGATGGTGATTTTTCTAGCAGCCAGAGGAATGGAGGAGTATGAAGAATTTACACTGCTTTGTTATTTAGGCATTCACAACTTCAGCTGCTGTGAAGAACTCTTTGTACCTAACCCCACTTTGTCTTGGTGATATGGGGAGTCATGATTGTTTTTGTTAAAAGATACATGCTAAAAGTGCTTAAAGTAGTGTTCCTTTTTAAATATTTACTAATATGTATTTCTAAGAACTACGTGAAATAAATATAAATACAAAAAGATACAGAAAAAAACTGATATTCAATATTTTTTATTTTCATAATTCCCAACGTTTTTTGCTCACTTTTTGGCTCTCTGGCAAAAAAATGACCCAGTAGCTGTAAGGAGAAATTAAAGAAACAACTTCATTTCGCTGCGATCTACACTGTTGTCACTCAACAAAGACAAAATCTTTAGAGAACAAAATTTTATGAGATTTTTCCAGAGCATGCAATGAAACAAAGCTTTTCACACATTTGGATAGTGAGATGATTTCTTCAGAAAGTAGAGAAGTGTACTCCTGATACCAGAGCAACCTCCTGTCGTACTTCAAGTCTCTCACCCAATAAATGAACCTATTCCTGTAGTGAGGCCGTGGCACAGCTGCCCAGAGAAGCCATGGTGCCCCATCTCTGGAGGTGTTGGCCAGGTTGGATGGGGCCCTGGGCAGCCTGAGCTGGTGGGGGCCAACCATGCTTATGGAAGGTGGTTGGAACTGGATGGGCTTTAGGACCCAATCCAACCCAACAAGTCATGCTATGATTCTATGATTCTATGATTCTGTGATTCTATGAAGGCAGTAGAGCACCTGAGCAGAAGTGCTTTAAGAGAATTTTATATCCTGGGCACAACCATCTATTTTGTCTGAGTCTTTCTCCAACAGTTCACCCATTTCAGTGACACTTTGGGCGGCAGCAATATTGTGTTTGCCCCGAGACACATAAAATTTTAGCTTGGAAGTTTTTGGTTCAGTTAAATAATAACTTAAAAGACTTGTATTGTAGGAAGTGTTGGAAAAATTGTAATGAAGAACAAAACTGTGTGCTTTCTTCAACAGAGGCGTAGATTATGAAATGCTTGTAATATTCAATAGGCATTATAAGCATGTATGAACACTGTTGATATATTTGTCTGGAGAATTAATGGCATTTAATGATGTTATTTATGGACTACTCAAAGTAATGTAGAATGTTTCTGTCATTCCTCATCTTGTCTTCTCTGCCTGTAGAGTGCAGCCATTCTTACCACTGCTGCTAATTCAGTTATGAAGAATTTCATAAGGTCCACTCTTCAAGGTTAATTTTCAACTTCCTTTATGCAGTGAAAAAGAAATGAAGTTGAAAGCAGATGTTTTAGGAAGTTAGAAAGGGTTGGGATGGGTTTAAATGTTAACACAGATTAATAAGTTGAATACTGTGTTCATTTGAGGTAGTTATTTTCTCAGAAGGCATCCATCCTATTTAGGCAATTATACAGCCTCAAGTCTTCATTTCTTACTGATTTTATCAGGGGACTTCATCTGCTAGTTTGAGTTTAAGACTGTTCGTGTGGTTTTAATAACACAGATTTAATTTAAAAGCTGCATTTGAGCTGTTTCCATGTGAATATTCCACACATACAGAGAAATGCATTTATTCTAAATTTAAACTGTAGCTATAGTAACCAGCATTCACTGTGTTTCAGTAGGAAATATGTAAGACCACTCAGACAGAAGGAAACATGTTGTGCTAATTATCGTTCTATCAAAAGAATAGAGTTTGTATTTAAAAAAAAAAAAAAAAAAAAAAAAAAAAAAAACTAGGCAATCTTACTATCCAGACCTAGAAACCAAGAGGTTTAAGGCAATATATTTGAATACCATTTGAGGAACACTGTGAAAGTTACAAAAAGAGATATATTTGGACCAATTTGGAGGATGTAATAAACCTCATTTTTCTCCCCAGATAATATTTATTGTCTAATAAAAATACCACGTCGAGCTGTTATAAGTTAGCTTTGCAGGATTGGACTTAGATTTCCTAGAGAAATTCATAATCCTAGACAATGTTACTGTTTCAATTATGAGTGACTCGGCCAGTAGATCCTGTAGATGATTTTGCAAACGTAGTAAGTATTGTCTTTATAGTAATGAGTGTATTACTCAAGGTAAGGACAAGAAAAGCTTTTCCTTTTAGTAGATTTCCTTTGCAGTAGATTTCTCTCTCTGCCTGTGGCTTTCATGGAGTAGGAGAGAGCTCACCCTTTCTCAAATCATTTTTACAGTTATTGATGTTATTATTTGAGCATATTGTGTTAAAAGATTACATATACACCACGTGTAAATCTTGGTGGGATGAGCTTTCAAAATCTACTATATCATTCTCCTACAGGTAAAACTTAAACTGCACATATCTCCCTGTGCTGATAGATTTTAATGTATACAAACGTTTTTAAAATCACACCCATTCACCAAGTAATGGAAACTCATAGTATTGCTCCATGATAGTTAGGGACAGAAAAAGAACGCTGTCTGATCTCTGATCTCCTTTATAAGCCTACCTTGTGTGTCTTTTTTTCCTCGACATTGGTGACTGGAATTTGTGTTTTCCCAGTCAAGATTCTAAGATGTGGATGCTAGATACACCTCTTCTGTGCTATTTTTATGGCTAAATTTCTTCGCCATTAAAAAGTAAACCTTGTGTTTTTCTTAATCTGAATTTTCCAGGCTTTAGCTTATTGCCAATGATTTTTTTTTCTCTCTTAAAGATAATTCTCTCCTAAAGAGAACACAGTATTTTCTCTCTGTGAAGGTGTTGCATATACAAAGTAGCAACTCCTTTCCCAAACTGTATTTACTGAAGCAGTGGGTATTAGGGTCAAATAATTATTGAGGCTTTTCACTGAAGCATTTCAACTTGCTTTAAAAACAGAATTACCAGAATGGTGCAGGCTGAGGCAAGTTGTGTGTTATACCACACTGCATTTTGGGCTCTTCAGTCCCATGAGGTGGGCATACATGGGCTGTCTGTTCTGCTTTCCCAGCTCAGGCCATGAGAGTGCTGTCAACAGATATCCTTTCTGCCTTCCGCTTCTGCACTCTGGTTCATCTTGTGCAGCAATCTTGATTCTTGACGCTAGCTTTATTTGCATTGAACTAATCTTGAAGCTATGCTCACCCAATGCATCCATCTGTTAATGAGTGGTCAGTTCCTGGCACCAAACTGGAAATAGACCAAAGAAACTGAGATACATTGTTTGTGTTCATATCTTACATGGCTACACTATTTGGTTATGAGTACCTGCACATATTTGTCTTCAGAATCCACCCACTTCACTGAAATAAATTAGAAAAAAAGAATTATTTCCATGCTGCTTCCATGGAGATAATAGTCTAAAAAAAAGACCACCCACCTATTTTGCAGCATTTTAGGGTGGCTGAAAATAGTTATTCTGCCCTGAAGCATTTGTATCTCTCCTCAGATAAGCTCATTTGGGAAAAAACTGTAGTTTTAAATAAGCAAAACCTGAAGCAAGCTTCTCTGCACTTGGATATTGTAAGAAATAGCATACCTCCATCTTTCAGAAGACAAATTTAGAATTCATTTCAAAAATCAGCAACAGAAAGGTTCCAGGGACAGCACGTTCAAAATTACTTCAGTGAACCACTCTGCAGAGCAAGCTGAGGGCAAGACCTTTAAAAAACCTGTGACATTGGTAAAGACAGGTTTGAAGAACTTTGTGTTTAAACGGTGAAAATATTTAAATACATAAAAAGGGCTTTGCAAAGTTGTGGTCAAACCATCTGCCTGTGTGTGGTGGATGCTGTTTTTACTGGGGTTTTTTTTTTTGAGAATCAAGGCAAAGTTTGCTCAGAAACATAAGGAAGGGAGCATTCTCTTCCAGTCTGCTCTGGTCAGACCAGATGCAGTGTTTATCTGACCGTCTCAGCTGGCTAATCAATTCATTAATATCACTAAAACCTATTCACTTTTATTATTAAATTGCTTTTTAGCTGTGGTGAAGGCAGTAATAAGAGGCATTGCTGGAAGCTGGAAAATGGGGTAAAGGGAGAGAGAAGTGCTAAGATTCCTCTGTCTAGCAACTGTAATGTCTTACATTTTAACTCATCAGGTGAAACTTTGTCTCTTTAGTTTGCGTGCTTGTTGGGAGGAAGCCCTGTTCAGCTGATGTAAGAAAACCAAGGCTCTTTGGAGCCAGACCTGTGTTTGCCAGCAAAGTGCTGCTCAAGGGCTGCCTAGGGGGCATGGTGGTTACAGGGTGATGGTTGGACTAGATGATCTTCGTGGTCTTTACCAACCTTAATGATGCAATGATTCTGTGACTGGCTGAGGAAGTGGCCTGACATCTCTTACTATTTGTAAAAATTTGCTTTTGATGCTCACTTCATGTACCACCTTAGCAGACTGAGTATCAAACACATCGTAGAAAACACTGCTCGAAACAACATGTGGTTCTTTATTTTTGTCTTCCACAGAGTGGAAAGGAAGGAGCGTGCCCGTTTGAAGACAGTGAAGTTCAACGCAAAGCCTGGTGTCATTGATGCAAAAGGGGTATGTAAATAATGAAACCTTTTGAAATTGCACTTTTTAATCATTTTGTCTGTTTACGAGTAGATAAAATTTCAGCAGCTTAAGGAGTATTGAGTATACAGGAGTATAATACGATGATCTTCTAAATAATTATTCTTTTCAGAATAATACGGACTGACAGTGCCTCCTAATTGGAAGATGCAGTTTTAGTTAAATGGTAGTTAGAGAAGACTTTAAAAAGCAGTGCACATTGGTATATGTTTAATGGAACAGAGAAAGAAATGTAAACTCCCTGACTTGGAAAGGTGTTACATCTCAAACAAAAGGTTGGATATTAGAGTTCTGGATGCAAATTTTAGGTCTGGGGACTAAATGTTTTGACAGTTGTGACAGACATTGAACACGGGTGTGTTTCACAATGGGCTAGCCAGCACCAAGTCTGCAAGTTCCCTTCCACCAGCACTATGCAGCCAGAGCAGCATTTCTGCTGCTGTCATTCTGCAGCATTGCTTTACTGTGCACAACTATCAGCGGTGCTCATGGCTCTGATGCCCAACACCTTACACACTGCTGTCTGGCTGGCAAGTGTCTGAACATGAGGAATGTCAACAGTCCTGACTGTGGAGGTACGTTTCCCCACAGAAGTGTAGCTTACATTTGCAGCAATAGTGAATACTTGACATCAGTATTGCAGGGATTTGCTTTTGAAAACAGTCCAGTTGATGTGCATGGATTTACAAGTGAGGGTTTCAGGGAGCAAAACGAGAATTTGGCAGAAGCCACCAGCAAAGACAGTCTCATTTGGCTTTAGAAAACACAGGGAAGTGCCAAATCTGCATGATGAGATGACAAAGTCATAGGCAGGGGCTAGCAAAGGGGCAAAACAGTGATTCAGCAGATCCCTTTCAGACCTGCAGTTCTTGAGTTGCCCTGCACGTTTAAAATTCTCATTCTTAACATTTTCTTACTTCATTTTTCCTTTGTAATGGAATGGAAATACTTCCTTTGTCCTAGATTATCCTGTTCTTTTACTTCAGCCTATAACAGATTACCAGAGTCAGAAGTTCCCCTTGTTGCAACGCGGTTCCTAGTGCAGAGGGTCCCAAACTTCTGCATGCCAGCAATATAATAATTCAGACTTGCAAATACTTCCCTTACTGCCATACCGAACAATCCTTGAGTTCACTGCAAAAGCAGAATAAATTCACTGATTGAAACAAGTTTTCCAGATTTATTTATTATGTGGAATCAGAGTTCAGCTTGGTATAAAATACGCAATAAACAACATTGTGAAATCTTAATCTCCCTGTGTTTCTTAAGGAATCAGTTCTACATTTTAAAATTTGAAATGGCCACTGTCTGCAAGCCTGTAAATTAACTTTGCCATTTATTTGGGCAGATAATATGCTTTTTATTGCCAGTGAAATCACTTGTTAAATGCCTATTTCCTGTATATAATCAAAGCCTCAGGGGAATAATTCATTCATATAACTAATGGTCCTTATTCAAGTGAGTCTGTCAAGAATTTAATTACCTCTTGATTCCCCAAATTGTTTTTCCATTTTTGTCATCAGCATAACATTAATCTTCCAGCTACTCATGTCAATGTTTGTTTCAGTATGGAGGAAATAGCATAATTACAGGCTGAGATGTTGTATCCATCTGGGAACACATTTTCTATCGTTTTGAGTATATTTACATGTATGTATATTTTAGTGATCAGCAATTCCACTTAGTCTTCACTTCTTTTAGTGTTCAAAAAAAGTGGAGAAAGCTGCCTAACAGTGCATGTGTTACTTTTTTTTATCTGGAAGAAATTCAGCCCAGATAAACAGGGCTGCAATAATCCCAGCAGAACTCTTCTGTTTGGAAATAAAACTAAAATTTAGGTAGGAATAGGCTTATAGGTTTGTCTGTTGCACCTTTGAGCTCATATGTGCGTGGCCACATGGCCAAGTGAGAGAGTTTTGATGCTATCTTAATTTATCCTAAAGATAAATTGGTAGAATATCCAGAAATGAGATACAAAGTCAGTAGTACAGATGGTGTGACATTTGTAGTTGGCCAGGTTTTTGTGTCTCACTGAATAAGTGCTTAAGAACACTCAGCAATACAGTTAACAAACCTGTTAGCAGGGATAGCTACAGGATAATTTTACAAAGGCCCAAAATCTCTTCTTCAAATCAAACCTGGATGTGTTACCTTATCTAAAATGACTGGCATTTTTAAAAATATTATTTAGAATATTTAGAGCGCTTCCAGTTTATTTCCTTCTACTCCTCCAATCCCTGGCTTGTGAATCAAATATATACAAAATCAGAATGGTTACAAAGACAGGGAATGCAAAACACTGTGAGGGAGCACTAGTGAAATCTTATCATCTTGAGTTTAAGTCAGGTAATGGATAGTATCTCTATAGAATGCATAATTCAATTCTGATGCTCATCATAACAGGTTATTATATTAAAAAAAATCAGTTAAAAAGGAATTCAATTTTCTAGCATTGGATCTAGTGACAACTTTTAACACTCTGATCATGTAGCTCAGGAGATAATTGTTGATTTCCAGAAGCAGAGAGGTTATAAGAAAGTAAATATAGTATTTCTTTAACTTTCAAGCATCTGTTACTGGACAAATTGAGAAAAACTGACTGAGCTAACTAGGTCTCTGGCTTAACCCAACAGGTCTAATTTTCACAGAATCATTTAGGTTGGAAAAGATCTTCAGGATCACCAAGTCCAACCATCAACCTGACCTACCAAGTCCCATCACTAAAACATGTCCCTCAGTGCCATGTCCACTCACCTCTTAAATATCTCCACGGATAGGGCCTCCATCACTGGCCTGGGCAGCGCATCACAATGCCTGACCACACTCCCTATGAAGAAATTCTTCCAGATGTCCAATCTAAACCTCCTTAAGTGCCACTTCCAACCATTTCCTTGTATCCTATCACTTACCACCTGAGAAAAGTGACTGACACTCACTTCACTGCAGCCTCCTTTCAGGTGGTTATAGAGAGCAATGGGGTCTCCCCTCAATCTCCTCCAGACAAAAAAAATACCTCAGCTGCTCTTCATAATTTTTATTTTCTAGTCCCTTCACCTTGAGCAAAAAAAAAGCTTATTTGCTCCATTTCAGAGGTGTAATTTATAAATTAAGCTGCAAATGAAATGTTTGTACAGCTTACGACAAAATAAAAAATCATCAGAATCCCAGATCTTATTAACACTTTTAAAGATATCCAACCAGACAGAGAAGCTAACACCTATGTGTTTTGGAAAAAGATACGGTATCATTATGAACAGCTTTACAGCTTCATTTCATCAAGAACAGATTGTGCTTCAGTTGAGTTGACAAAGTTCAGTCTCTAAATTCATCTATTTAATCATAATAATACTCTCCATGAGCTGCTCTAATTGTTAATACAGGTATCAAAGCAACCTGTCCATCCCTCTGGTTCCCTAAGGCTGTTCTGTGCTACTGAAGCAAAGGGCAGCATTTTCAGGACGCTGGTTACCTTGGTGATTCAGACTTGAAAAAGACAGATGAAGTTAAAACATTCAGATTTCCTAAACATTTGCTCTCTCAGTCTTGGGCCCACCAGTCTTTGGAGAACTAATGGAAAATTGTGCAGCTCAGTGGTTTATATAAAATGTTTATGCTGGAGAAATCTAGTGGAGTTATGTGAGCACAAACTTCAATAAAAAGTATTCTTTATGCTGTGTTGAGCTCAAGACAATCTCCCAGGCATAGAATCATAAAATCATGAAGGTTGGAAACGACCACTAAGATCATGTAGTCCAACCATCAATCCATCACCACCATGCCCACTAACCCATGTTACTCAGTGACATGCATCTCCAGATGATCACCTTTCACCAGGATCAGCCCATGTTAGTAGCTGTAAGTACGTATCTACCAAAGTGGCATACTGACCTCATGGTGATTCTGCCCACTGCAAGCTTCAGGGTTTGTTATATTAATCCTAAAACACACCGGGGCTGAAGGCTGTTCAGATTTTTACTGACTCAAATGCCAACCAATTATGGAAATATTACAGAGGGAAAGGATGCAAGCCAATAGTCTGTTTTCTCAGTCAGTCTTTCAGGCTTTTCTCTTGCTTTTCTCTTGCTTTTCTCACTGTCAGATTATATACTCTCTCAATTGTTTCTTGAAAATATAGCAAAAATGGTAGCTCTTGGAAAGACCTGTATCAACATATCACCTTTTTGCTAATGTTCATATATGTTTCCTGTTTCAGAAAGGTATTGAACTACCTTGAAGCAAAACATTTCAGTAAAACTTAAGTAAAACGCAGAGATCTGTTTTTATACCATATGCCATTTCATTTCACCCCTTATGTGGACAGTGACTCCAGAATATTATCTAATGGATGAATACCCAATTTCAGTTCCCAACTGAATAAATTTCATGCAGGTTTTCTAGGCAGGTGCCCACCTAGCAAAGTTGCTCAGCAGGATGTCCAACAGGGAAGAAGTGCCTGCCCACAAAGGGCCCTTCTCCATCCATCCAATGTTTTCCCAGTAGGCCTGTGCTCTGAACCACAACATTATGTACCATCCATATCCATTAGTTTTTCCCATTCAGTTAGCTTGTGTCCATAGTGCTTTTCATATTCCAGTCAGACACCAGTATTACACTCACCCTGCCCTTTCAGACACCACTGAATATACTTATTGTGACAGACAGAAGCTTGATCGCATTTAATAATGTTTCTGATGAGAAGATTCTGTTTACAGATCCCACAGCCCTGCCTGTAATGTAGGGCCATCCTCTGGCTTTATTGTCATTTTAGTAACATTGCATTAAGGCCTGAAAGACAGAATCTAAGCTCAGCTGAGATAACAAATTCAGTACTGTGGTGTAAATAGAACCCTCTGCACACTCAATGCAACTTTCTTCCAAATGTCAAAAGCTACTTCAGGTACTGGAAGGCTGCAATTATGTCTTCCTAGAGCTTTCTCTTCTCCAAGCTAAACAAACCCAACTCCCCCAGCTTGCCTTCATAGGAGAGGTGCCCCAGTCCTCTGATCGTCTTCATGGCCATCCTCTGGGCCAAGTCCAACAGCTCCACATCTGACTGAGAAAGAATAGTTAGAATCATAGAATCACAGAGTCTCTTGAGTTGGAAGGGACCTTTAAAGTTCATCTAGTCAAACTCCCCTGCAATGAACAGGGACACCTACAGCTTGATCAGATTGCTCAGACCCCGTCCAGCCTGACCTTGAGTGTCTCCAGGGATGGGGCATCCATCACATCTCTGACAACCTGTTCCAGTGCCTCACCACCCTTATTGTAAAAAACTTTTTCCTTATATCCAGTCTAAATCTCCTCTCTCTTAGTTGGAAACCACATCCCCTTGTCCTACCACAACAAACTCTGCTAAAGAGTCTGCCCCTTTCTTTCTTTTAGATACTGGTCACTAAGTTCCTCCACATCCAAAAAATTGTATGCATTCACCCACATGTATATTTTCCTTATAAATATCTGCCCAGTTGCTACTCATTTGAGTTTCCGAGTACCCCCCTGTCAGCAGCTGAGGTAGTGAAAGGAGAGATGCTGCAGTGACAAAAGCATTTCTGTGCACATTGGTGTGCATTTGTACATCTGAATGTGCATGACAAGAGAAGAGGAGGGAGTCTCTGCTTTTTTTCTTTTTTTTTTTTCCTCTAAATTTGATAGTCAGAAAATAGCAGCAGGTAATGAGTAAGAGATAATGGACATGACAAACACTAAAAGGTGTGGGATCACAGGTTAAGAGATTTACTAAGAAAAGGAGAGAGGTTGAACATAAATGAAGTATACACCTACCCACAAGGATGACTTGAAGAAGGGTTACTGAAGGTGGCGTGGGCACTGATGCACAATTAAATAATCTTTATTCCCAGTCTCAGCCCGATTTATCCCTCCTTACCAATCCAGCCTGACTCCTTTTGTTTCTTTTCGTTGGGAATGGCTGCCTGTGGGGTTCTCTTCAAAGACATTGGGCACTCTTACTGGAATAGATGCTCAGTTCAGATAAAAAGAGGTCTCCAACTGATATTCCAACTATTGCTTAGGAAAATGATGACTTGTATAGCTGTAATCTTCTGCAATTGGAGGTATGCATGCCTGAGAGCAATGTGCCTAGCAGCAATCCATCTATGTGTGCTAGCCTGCACAATCCAACACTTTTTTATCTTTTCTAGCCTGTCACTACTGTAGCTTTTGAGGAGCAGTCAGTGAATAATGCATCTCCAACGCTGCTGTACTATTTCTATACTTACTGCTATTTTTAAAGGTGTTGCACTAAAGAGGGCAGAGTGAGCTGCAGCCAGGTCTCAGGCACCCAGGATAGCAAACAGAGGACACAGTCCTGGTTACAATAAAAGTCTGCACCCAGAACAGTCCTGGGGCATGAACATCAAATCTGTTGGCACCAACCCCGGTTGCTCCCCAGTCCTGTGGTTCCCAGAAAGTCTATAGTGACAAGTTACATTTAAAATCAAGCCCAGGCCCCAAGTCAGCAAGGCAAGGTGGAATGAGCACAGACAAATCTACAGCATAAGCAAGGCAAGCAGCAGGGGCTGTGGGCACTAATTGGACATTGTTGTCCTGCAGATACACATCCTGCTCATGTGATCACAGATGAGATCACAGAAATCCAGGATTCTGCACTTTGGTATGCCCTGTGGCTTTAGTTTGCACCTTAGTTTGCTCCAAATTTTTTAACTAGCCTCTGTTATCATTTAGAACAGCATTTGCTAGCAGAAGGCTTTGCATTACATCTTTCTTGTAAGGCTTATTCTGTCAATTCTGACTAATTTTGATTATTTGAAAAGAGATGTCCAACTTTGTCATTTTTAAGAATCTTTCTCCATTCCATGATGCCACTTCCACTGGCGGCATCAACTGATTTAGTTTTCCCTTTTCCTTCCATTACATCATGTTTCTGAACTGCTGAAGACAAAGAGCTTTCCCACTAGATGCAGGAGAAAATCTGACCTAAGCCCTGGTATATTCTTTTTGCTAAGGGCTGCTATATTGCTTCAGCTGTGTTAAAAACAGCAGATATAAATTATAATTAAAAAAAAAAAAATTAATTTAGTCTCCAGCTTGAAGACAAAGTGAAACTTTGGTTTAGTCCCTTAGAAAAAAAAGAGTATTTCTACTATGAACTGGTATGACTCCTAACAACTTTTTAGCATTCCTAATAACATCCAGCATGCAGAATGGTACACAGCGTGGCCCTGGCTGTATAAACAAAATGAGTCTTCAATAATACTCTATCATACACATTGCAATTTTCCAAAACCAAAATGTTTTATTGTCTCAGTGCCAAATAATTATTGGACACCTACTGGCATTAAAAATAATTTCCTTAGAGTAATAATTTCTAGCAAAAATATGCTTCCATTAGGCATTTGTTTATAAGCTTCTGGAAATTGCATGAAGGAGCACATGCATAGATGGGTCATAATATTCTAGCTTGGCTTTTACCCATTAAACAATTTTACCTGTTTGGCTGGAAAGCCTGAAATACAGCTCTCTGCAGCAATACTACTTACACATGATGTTGGGACAATTATGTAAACATTGTAAAATAGTTGTTTTTATAAAATATATATATATTTTGTCTCTTAAGTTGGCATTTCTCCACCTCAAAAATCCCCAAATAAAGAACACACTCTTTCTTTGCTGTCCAGAGCCCCAGCCTACCACTACTGCCAGAGACATGAATCGTGCCCTGCCTGCAGTGAGCCTGAGGTCAGTGCCTTTGCCATAGGCACCTACAGTGTACGTGTCCCAAGTCAGACACTAGGAATCCCATTTCTGTGAGCTTTGACTGAGGGCACTTTCTGAAAACACAAAGCATCCATTATAATGCACAGTGAGGCAGAGTTAAGACTCCTCACATGACATTAGGAGGATTTCCTTATCCATTTAATCTTTATCAGATGCAAGAATCTAAAATTCAACAATGACAGGGCCATATCCAGACTGCACAGTTTCAAAGCTAGCTTTGCCATCTCAGCCATGTCTCCAGACTGATCCTTGTGCTAGTTGTTGCAGTGAAAAAAATAAACACCAGTAAAAGGTGCTGTATATAAAGTGCTCTGATGCCACTTTGCCAAGTGTCAAATATAAATGTTTGGATACTCTGGGTTCATTAGAATCAGAGTAGTTAAGGTTGGAAAAGACCTCTAAGATCATCTAGTCAAACCATCAACTCATCCCCACCATGCCCAATAATCATCTCTCTCAGTGCTTCCGTAGTTCTTGAACACCTCCAGGGATGGGGACTCCACCACCGCTATGGGCAGCCCGTGCCAATGCCTCACCACTCTTTCTGAGAAGGAATTTTTCCTACTATCCAACCTGAATTTCTCCTTGCACAGACTAAAGCCATTACCTCTTGTCTAAAAATGCACAGGTGTAGTCCCTCTGCTCAGCCCCTCACATAGCTCCTGCAGTGCCAATAAAAATTATGCTATTGCTACAAAGCCAGTGCAATCTCCTGAATTTCTTTAAGTGTACAACTATAGGTGGAATATCTACAGACAAGAAACCCCCTTCTATTCAGAGCTGAGTTTTTTTATAGAAAATCCTTCTGCATGTAATTTCTTTGCGAGAATTGTCAATCAGTATTTTACCGTACACACTTCCATCTAAGAAAGATTTAAATTTGCTTTTCTGTAACAAAAGAATAAGAACAAATTTTGATGTTTGTATCTTAAAATAAGCTTTGAAAATCAGTCATGTCATAAATGTTCTAGTTTTTTAGCTCCATTACTAATTGACATAAAATCTTATAAGAAAACCATTGTTTCTGCAATATTTTAGCTGTTACTCTTCAGCAAACATTCAAGAATGTCTCCTCTGTGATAAAATGGAAATTAATGACAAGAATTGAAAAGTCATGGGAAGCCATGCTGCAAGAATTCCTCATTCAGCACATAAGACCTATAGGTAGGTCTTTATGTGAAGTCAAAAAAAGCAGACAAAATTATGAGAAGGAAATTCCTGGGCAGAGGTACTTCTTACACAGGGTCTTTTTGTTGGTGTAGGGCATCAGTAGGTCTGAAGCCACTCTCCAAAATGTGCTGTGAAACTGCCCAGTGCAGGGAGGAAGAGTAAATTATTCTTCTCTCTGTTTCTGTGATGCTCACTTTCTTCCAGCCTTCTCTTCATTGTATTTCACTGCACAACCTCAGAAATGTGGGTAGCAGCAGAGGGCATGGGATAATCAGATCTCAGCACCATTCCTACCACTGCTGCCCATGTCTTGGAGAAGGCTTCTTCTCTCCATGGCAGAGGGAAATGGGGGCTCATTGGTCTTGCTGCATGTTTCACACATTTTCACCCCCACCACAATCGTGTCTTCACATTTCATGACAGCTGATGCCAGGCAGTGGGCTCTGCACATCTATTTTGACCTGAGCCCATATTATTGGGCTGCTCTGATTGTTCCCCTTGAGCCAAACACATCTTGCTCAGCACTGCTGCAAGGGATATTAGAAATACTGCTGTCTTCAGCACCTAGTTCACTCATGTGCTGAAGTCACCAAATGAAATTTAGTTGATACAGTGCATAGCCAGGAGAATTTAACTGTACAGTATCTCATTGCTCCAGGACATTCTGAGTCACTCAGTAAAGACATGTAACAATTTAATAATAGTGCCTGTTGGGAGTTGGTCAAATAATTATGCCTGTTGAGTCTATTGACAGAAGTAAAGGAAAACATTTGAGTCTTCAGTTTTGCTTTTACACCACTACAGCACTGTTGACTGTAGCAGGCAACTGGAATGCCTTAAAGAACCTGTGGGGTTTTTTTAAGTAAAAAAAATGGAACAAGACTAGAAACTGTGGAAAATACTGTCAGGTCAAATCACTGGATCTGTTTTCCAGTTTAAAAAAAAAAAAAAAAAAAAAACTGTTTTGCATTTTATTGAAAAGAACAAAACCTAAATATATGAAATATGTAAGCATAACAGAATAGATCTCAAATAGATCTTAAATGTCCCTTCCAACCCAAATCATTCTACGATTCTATGGTAATCAAATGTGAGAAATAATGGTTTTGGGGGTTGAATTTGATCCAGATGAACATTCAAGAATATTAGTGCCGATTTCTTGAGTCGACGAAAATACTAGTAGTCACTTCTGCTCTTAATGAGCAGTTTAAATACATGAATCTCATAGACTTTCAGCCTGATAATTGTGTTGAGTTTAGATGTGGGATAATACTGCTTCTTAGGCAGTCATAATGTTAGGAACAAGACTATCAGCCAGAATTTTCTTTGCCATTACAAGTCTGTGCCATCCCTGCTGAGGTAAGAGGAAAGTCAAAAAATTGCTTAAGTAAAGATACATATTGTAATATTTAAATTGGACACAGATTAAATATAGGAAGGTGAAGATTTGCAACACAGGTGAAACGCCT
This sequence comes from Gallus gallus, assembly GCF_016699485.2. Taxonomy (NCBI): domain Eukaryota; kingdom Metazoa; phylum Chordata; class Aves; order Galliformes; family Phasianidae; genus Gallus; species Gallus gallus. The sequence goes on along the minus strand of NC_052532.1, from coordinate 189,184,113 downwards.
AAGTTTACAGCTGAGAGTTAATTGCTTTTCTTCTAAGATTTTCCAGCAGAAATTTATGCTGAGTTTAAATGCATGTGTGTGTTATTTTTGTCACTTGTTGTCTACTGCCCTGAATCAAGTGGTAGGGGATTTGCATCTATGTAAAGGCAATTCCATGGTTATTTGACTGTTCAGAAAAAAAGCTTTAGTGATTGGGGAAAAAAAGATGTATAGCATTGGCAACAGCTCTGGTTAAATAATTAGAAAAAGAACAAAGTTTTCTTTTAGCAAGATTAGGCACAGAGCTCTAGATGAGTGGAGTCAAGTGTTAGCACTCGTTAAGATGACAGAGTCTCTGTATTTCACATCTTTATTTCTGGCTCACTCAATTCAAGCCATTCTGTGATGATTGACTTTGTGACTCAGACCATGTTTGAAAGGTTACAGGAACACAGAAACTGTCAAACTGGATCAAATCCAAAGTCCATCTGATCTGATATCCTGTCTGTGAAGACTGGCAGTATGAGGTGCGTGGTTGAAAGACATAGAAACAGCATCTCTTACACAAACCTTGCACCAGTCCCTCAGAGTGACTTCTTGCTTCTTTATGCCTTTAATTTTTTTGGTTTTAGCTGTAAGGCCTAAGTACATAAATATTTTAAATGAGAGCCATGAGCCTGATATGATTCACAGTGTCCTGAGCCAGATCTTTGCCATCATTCAATTCGCTGTCCCAGTGATCTGTCTTCCTTTTAACTCAAAAGAGCAGTTCCAAAGATAAGTCTGCTCTGATTGTCTTTCAGGGAACAGTTTGAAGGCATGTAGGAGTTGTAAGTCTTTCTCCATTAATATTTTACAAAAGAAATGTAATAAAGGTCTTTATGAAGTATATTTTTCTTAATGTAGAGGAGTGTTTTATGTAGTAGTTTATACTTACGCAAATGTGTAGCAAACAATTATTGAGTCATAGAATCATAGAATTCCTTAGGTTGGATGGGTCCTTAATGACTACCCTGTTCCTAACCCCTGCCATGTGTTGGCAGAGGTCCTGCTGTGTGACTGTGGGAAGCTCTGGGCCTCAGCAGGAGATCATATGGCCCCGGAAACTCGCCAAGTCCAAACCAACACACAGTTGATCTCTGAGGATCTTTCATCTACATCACTTTTGCATGAAGGGTGCTGAGAAAAATTGGCATGCACCAAGATCTATAGCTGAGGGAGTGCAGCAGCTCTAACAGGAAAGTTACTTTGTCTATGGAAATAAATAAAAAAGTAAAAGAATATTGCCAAACATCAAATGCACTAACTGCAGAGACTCCATGCTGCCCATATGACCTCAGCGAGCCAGGCTAGGTGAAAGCCTGCACTCCATCACAGGGTGCTGGAGCCAGCGGAGACTTAGTGTCTGGATCTTTTTCCTCCAGCCTCCTTTCTTTCCAGCACTGTAGTTACTCCCCATAGTACTTAAGATCGGTAGATTTGTTTTAAATGTGAAAAATGATCTCAACTTTTCCACTTCTCTTGGGGCAGATTATTCTACACTCAAATTGATTTTACTGTCAAAGAACTTTACCCTTTCTTATTTTCAGACTATTAATTTCAATGTTGTTGCTTGAACATATTTTTTGCACGCCCTCTGTGTACAACTTTCAGGCGCTTGTACATGACCTTACCTGTCGTGTATGCAGGCTTTCTATGTTGGTGTTTTGTTCCTGCCAACAACTATGCAATATAAATTAGCACAGATGAGCGCTCCATTTTGAATGCAATTTCAACCTTGCACAAAGTTAAAAACATGTTTGCAGAAATGGAAATACTGTTTTAACGTGCTTTCTTGGTAGTCTATTAGTGTTTTTGTTCCCCTGGTAGTCGGTGTTGTTTTTAACCTTTGTTTTGGTAGTAATTAAAATTCAGCTGCTGGCTAACAAGAGACATTAAGTCAGTGTTAAGAGAGATTAGTAAAATTTTGTATTTATGAATATTCAAGAGTGCTACCCTTGCTTTTTGAAGTTAGGCAGCATGGAGTTTTTAATCAAGCTTGTACTTTTCCATTTTGAATTCCCAATATACATATCTCCCTGCAGCTACACAGGGAAGCTAAGCAAGCAGAGGTATCTTCATCTTCTGACACAAAGTTTGTTCTCACTTAGAATCATAGAATCATAGAATCGTAGAATGGTATGGGTTGGAGGGGACCTCAAAGGTCATCTAATTCCAACCCTCTGACACAGACAGGGTTGCCAAACACTAAATTAGGCACTGGATCAGGCTGCCAGGGCCCCATTCAACTTGGCCTTGAATACGTCTCTAAGAAAAGGGCATCCAGAGCTAATCTCTGAGCAATTATCAAAACAGATCATGGTGCAAACATGCCAGGCATTTTTATTTGCAATCACTTGCAAAGTCTAAGAATACTTATAGTTGAGATTAGCAGAATAGAGACATCCTTCTCCCTACAAGTGATAGACACAGAGAAGTTGACTTCAGTTTCTTGCCAACATATAACTGCATGGTCAGACCAATAGATGTCTTAAGGAATATCCTGTGTGAAAACCATACATCCAGGCTTATGGTTGCCGCTAAGACCTTCTTAGCTTATCTTTCTGCTTGTCTGTACAGATGTGATTAATAGTTTTCTGTGTGTCTGAGCCCAGAAATGTCTCACTTTCCACAGAAAGCAAATACTCTTCAGGAATTTGATCTGGAGACTTCATACGCATCGTGCACTTTGGTTTGCTACGAAAAAAGAAAAAACTCACTGTAAAAACAGAGAGGTGATACTGTGTATTTGAAAGGAGAAATGACACTGAGTATCTGTTTCAGTCACAACCTTTTCCTTCTGGTATCAGTGTATTTCGTGGTACTGTGAGAGATATCAGTTCATGTAGATACAGCAGTGCTTCATTGCCCGAAACTTCATTAATGCCAGTGCTGTTCAAACAAAGAAAAGGAATGTCCCTAACATGAAAAGTGTGCTTAAAACACATGGAGAAAAGGATTGTAGTCAGTGATAGACCATTTCGATTTTTGTAGAATGCTGTATGGATGAGGGCTTTTCATTTCAGTTAGGCCAAAAGCTGATATTGAAGAACTAAAAGTTATAAAATAAAAAAAGAAGAAGAAAAAAAAAAGCAGATGAGAAGCAGTAAAATGAATGAACATTCTCATCTACGCTCTGTATACAAGAATTTTACAGCCAGTGCTCTGGAACAGTCATTCTTCAGGTGATCTCCTAACACTGGTTCACAGCTCATGAGTGGGGATTAGCACTGGTTGAATGAAATAGCAAAATAAAGAATTCCCAATATATTCCAATGGCTTTTAGACTACAGAACTGCTTTTTAGAGCATCAAAAGCAATCTTTTTCCAACATGTTATAGTGCTCTGCAAAACACAAAGAGGACAATCTTTATCAAGAACATATCTGCATGAACACAGTATGGGCTGGATCAGCTGCACTGGGAAAAATATCTAGAAAGAGCTCAAATAAACAACAGAATGGTTGACTATTGCAGTGTGCTACACCCATCATGTTACAGATGCACTATTCTTTGCAATGCTTATTACTATAAAGCAAATTCTGAAATTGGATTGTTCCGTTTTACATGATGTTTTCCTTCTTAAACACACTATTAACTGATGAGTAATATTTGTATGGCTGCTGCCCTGAAAGAAAAGCAGTTAGAATACAAAAATGTTGACAAAAAAAGAAAAAAGAAGTACCAAATGGAGTTCTTAAGAACAAGAAAACACCCAGTGTCTTAATGTCTGTCATAACCAGAGATAGTTGTGTATGTAAATCAGACATATATAAATGGCATCGTGGGATATTTGACCAAGGAGGAGTGCAGATTGCATATTTTTCAGAGTACAGCCTTGTGCCTTAAGTAGTGTCAGAATAAGAATGTAAGCTATGATGTTGGTGAAAGCTTCTCTCCCCTTCTTTTTTTTTCTGCAAAAAGACTTTTTTCATCACAGTTCAAGTGCTGTGAACAATGACCTCCCTGTTCAGTTGTCAAACAGCACTTGAAAATGTCATCTGCTTTTTTTTTTATTGCCTATATAAAGTACCTACTAATGCCAGTTCCTGGGTTATGGGTGGGTTGTGTGAACTGATGGCAGTGATGTATAAAAGCTGTCTATTGTACAGGTTTTCACTGCAACTGAAATATCCCAGTTATTTGCCACTACAGAATGTTACAGTATTCATGCAAAGAAATTGCGCTTTGCGCAGGAATTAATTTTCAGGCACTTTCAGTGACATTCAGAAACTCTGCTTGCATAAATGTTGTTGGATCAAGCCTGAGCTTCGTATCACAATTTCAATTCCAGTTGTGCGCAACTTCTATATCAGGCTGAGAGGTAGACAAATACCTCTCTCATTTATCTTGTACATCAGCAGTATAAGGAGACCCTAGTGAAAACCAGCTTCAGAATATTTAACTGAAAGATTCCATTTCATAGAAATAAAACCTCTGAAAAGCACACATTTGATCCCTACCGCCATTCCTCGCATGCGTCTTAAAAAGAAAATGCGCATCCATATGATGCATGTGGTGGATGATGGTGCTGATCTCTATTCAGAGTTTTATTCCATACGTCTCCCTCATCTCCACCAACCCCCCTATTTCTATACTTTATATGGCCTCTGCAAGAACATTCTGATGGATGTCTGTAGGGTTTCATATTCTTGAGGTGGAGGCAATCAGCCTGATTTCAATCACATTTATATTGTATGCGGAAACAAAACTAAGATGCTTCGTTTTGCTTTCTTGTGAAAAGCATGCACTTAATGTACAGCAAAGTAAGTGTTCAGTAAGCCCATTCAGTTAAAACTAAAGATTAATTATTTCAATGTTTGCCATACCAGACTCAGTTTAGTCTATTATCATATTTTAATATGGCTATTCTGTGGCGGGATATGTGGTAATTAACATGAATATACACAGTGATTAATCTATAGAAATATTTACACGTGCATAAGCTTGTTTGCTTATGGATATTAATAAGCAGTTTTGGACGTAACAGTCACCTGCTATGAATTGCCAGGTTTTGATTGTCCAAATCGAAGTGGAACACTATCTTATTTAAAAGGCAACCCAACTGCACAAGAAAAATAAAGTTTATAGAATTCTATGGGATGTCTGTTTAATTTGGAATATTCTGCTAGATCATGCATAAGCTTGAAAAACAATATATGCTCTTCCAATGCAAATGTACTTTCTGAAGCTTTTGCTACTGTTTCGGAAAAAAATGGAGTGAGAATATTTAAAAGTGGTTATTTATCATAGAATCTCTGTGAAACGGCGTATTTATATGTCCCTTTGATAACATTCTCTTTAATTCCAAAGTGAAATGTCATTTGGTAATGAAGTGATTTTCACTTTAAAACCACTTTGTTTTCTGAGGTGTTATTGTGCATACTTTTTTTTTTTCCTTTTCAAGTGCAAAGCCTGTAGTATTAGTATATAAAGCTCAGATGAAGCGTGTCAAACAACATTTTCACAACTTCAGAAATGTTAACATGCTGCATTCTTTTCGTTGGAAAAATAAAAGAAGTGGTCACAGAAAACACATTTTAATTTAATTACATCCTTTAGGTCATTAATGTGATATAATGTGCATGTCAGTCCTCTTTTCATCCACAAATTACTTTGATCCTTCATACCCATTACTTTTAACGCTGGCTTTCTTTCATATTTGCTTTGTTTTGAAATTGCATGCAGTCTGGATTATTTGTGCATGACCTCCACATTAATTTCACATTTAATGTTTACATTCTCATGGATCATTTACTCTACATGTGCATTTTTTCCTTTGTTTTTGGTTACTGAACTTTAAATATGCTTGAAATGTAAAAGTGGCATGAAACTTTTGTGACACAAGTAGACAACTGGTTTAATTGATCTTTGCAGTACCTAACTTGACATCTTTCAGAAATACACATTTTAAACCACATTTTATGCTGTTCTTACAAAATGTAAAAAAACAAGATAATATTCTGGAACCCTAAATCTGTTCCATTTCAGATCTGGAGCCCAATACTTGTTATATCTTCATTCAAGCAACCACAAATACATGAGATTTTCTCCTTAAATAAGCTGAGTTCTCTGCTCTCTTGGAGGTGACCACATGCAAGATCACAAGTGTGGGCTTTGCCCACATTCTGTCCAGGAAACAGCACAGGACATTGTCTGATGTACAATACAGATCAGTTAATCATTGTCTACAACTCAGCATAGGTGCCCTCTGGAAGCACTAGCTTCACTCAGTTGACTGCACAGGGACCTTGATTTCTCATTTAGCATCTGAAATAGGTGTCCCAAGTAGGTGTATCCTACTTTTACACAATACCACACTGTAAACCCTTGCAGCTGTCTATAAAGCCAAAGTTTTTGTCACATTAAAAAAAAAAAAAGATTCCATATTAATAATTCCCTATTTGAAGATATATCCTGTTCAATACGAAATGAAATACCGCTTATCAGCAAGATCTCTAAATCACGTAAAACTAAAAGCATATCCAAGGGAACCCACTAAATTAACATAGATGTGTAACACAAAGTGAAGTGAATTTTCTTAAGTGATCCAAAAAAAAGACATTAAAACATATGTAAGAAGTTGCCAGTTAATTGGACAAGTAAAGCATTATGAAGTCAGCAACAGTTACCAGAAAAAAACATATATAATTTTAATGGGCACAGAGCTGAATCCACACACCTACCAGAAGAAAATCAAAGGCTTCCTCTTTCCTCTTTGCAGCCTTTTCTTTTTCAGACAGTTAATTATTTTTGTGCACAGTCTGCTATCATTAAAGATGAGTGGCTTGATCTCAAAGCATGCTGAGCCATCTGTGGCCCTTTATCTGAGCAAGCCGAACATGATAGTTCCCAAATAAGGAGCTAAAGTTTGTAGTTTGAGACTTAACGTTAAATCAATCCAGACTCCAGGGGTTCTGCCTTGAGCTTGTACACATCACCACAACCACCTGTGATTCTTCCCAGACACTTGTTTTGGACTGATTTGAGTCACTACAGTTCTCTCCACTTTTACAAACTAGTTGTTTTGTCAGCATGAGTGTGACAACAATTAGACGTCCCTGTTTTTGCCCCATGCCTTTTCTCCTTCACAGTCATTCAATGACAAGCGTAAAAAGAACTTCATCTTTTCACGAAAATTCCCATTCTACAAGAGCAAGGAGCAGAGTGAGCAGGAAACAAGTGATCCAGAACGTAAGTAACCTCTTGGAGACAATGTCACATGCAGCACAAAAAATGGGTGACACGCATGATACCAGTATCCCACACATCCAGGCAAATACATGTCGTAGGCAGGCAGGCGAGGTATTACTACTGTGACCAATGTGTGACTGCAATTTGGATCCAGCTGGTCCTTCCTTCCTTGGAAACATCATTTTCTGAAGAATGAAACAGTGACCTTAATCTTTGGAAGAGCATTTCTTCACTTTCTTAAAAAAAAAATGTGGCTCCTCAGCATCATTGTGGCACCTGTCTTAAACCCAAATTTGACTCTGATTAAATATCCTTAGATCAAAACTGGCTCAAAATTATGCAAACGTGATTTCTTTTAAACTATCAAACTAATTTTTTTTTAAACCTCTGCTCTGGTCTCTCTTTATTTTTTTGCCTCTGACGTTCTCCAAGTTGATTGCTATGGACAGCTTCACTGAAAGTTCAATAGTTAAATGAAGCATCCACGCTAACAACTTGAATAAGCAAATCAGACCTTGGGATGTGTACACATTTTTCCTTAGTAATTCTCTCCTTCTGAATTTATGTGGTGAGGACCGTTTCTGGGACTTTATTTATTGTATTGTTCCTTCTTTGTCACAACTACAAAGCCATGTAGAATGGTCACTGCCTCTTTCATTGGCTGCATTCCCATAGAATATGGGTTTAAACAGAGAAGAAAGCAGGGATCCAGATTGCTCAATCAACATGGTCAGTCATGGTAGTATCCATTTCAACTCCACTGACTTCTTCCTTCCTCTTCTGCGGCTGTTCTTCCTTTCTCATTGCTCTCTCTGGGGACTTCCGTGCAGGACATCCCCGGATTAGGTGACGACGGTTATGGAACAAAGACTCTGAGTAAGTTCCCAGGAATGGTCACTGTAAATCTTTTTTTGTTTTGTTTTGTTTTGGCTTCTGTTCCTTCTCTGAGGACCCTCCACTCCTAGCATGCACAAGATAGAGTTTTATTTGTTACCCAGCTGTGAATGCATTAAAAATGTTTCAATTGTTTTGTTCTGCATGACAATATTAAATAACATACAGTGTATCAAGCAGACACTTTCACTTCTTTTGTAATAACACCTTTTGTTTCTGACAGTATGTTACTGTTCTCATCATGGCAATTCCGTAGAGTAGCATACCTACAACCTGTTTTGCTGCTAGAATGTACTTCTCAGCAACAATCCCTCCCTCTCCATCAAAAGGGAAACTTAAACATTTCAACTTGATCACATCCTGAGGAAACCAACAGAAAATTGTTTTCTGCTGTTGCTTCTGCATTTTCAGCTTTTTGCATGGGAGTGTTTGTTACTTTGCTGGATTTTGGATTAGTGTTTGTTATTAATGGAAGAAGTCATTTCCAGGCTAGAGAAGACACACCTTCTCGCAAACTGAATTTGGACCCATTTCACCATTACCAACCTATTCCCTGTCATGAAACCTTAATCAGTTTCTTTTTCTGACACAGTAAACCTGTCTCACAACTTGGCATTGCAGAATGTGTCATGTGTCAGATAATCATTTGGGAACAATTTTCCTTCCTTGAAAGTCAGACCAGAAAAATCGTACAGAATGAAGTACACTATAGAAATAGCTATGATATATGCTGTATCCAGACCTAAATAATTTAAGCAAAATGGCACCTGCATGTGTTTGGCTGCTTCTTCCTTCAGTTCTTATCCTTCTTTAGTGCCAAGTAATTGAAGTAAAACGTATGTGGATGTTAACACTGCATCACCTACTGTTTTGTATATGCTTTTTAATTACAGGAATGTGCAATTTTACAGATCTCTGATTTATTTTTAAGGGTCATTTTAATGGTTTTATTTTAATCCATACAGTACCTTGCCATTTAAAGATGAAAGCTTCATCTCTTGTATGAAGAACAGTTCTACAAGACTAATTTTCAATATCACTGCCACCTGAATTTTAACCATTTTGTTACTTCAAGTAAAGTGCTATAGCTGTTCACTAGGAACAAATGAAGATCCTCCACTGCCTAAAAAAAAATGTAAATACATCTGATTTGGTAAACCCTCCTTCATATCTGTGTCCTTAAAAAGACAAATCTCTGTAACATTCAATCATCTGGAAGGAGATAACTAAATCTGCAAACTGCCAGGAGAAAAGTGGCACAGTGGTATTGTTCAGGGTCTAGTTTCTCTATTAATATTACATCTGGCTTTTAATTACTGTCACACCTCTAGACATTTCATCCCCATTCAGATTTTACTAATATTAAACTGGGATATAATTGTTACTTTAATAATTACTATGGAGAATATTTGTTCTTGTTTAACAAAACCTTCAAGGCCTTGAATAACATCATGGTTGGAGGCAGCAGTTGTTAACTCTCTATGAAATGCCCAAGACTCAACACATAGTTTTGTTCAAAACATGAGTCTTATATTTTGAAGCTTGTTTTGAAGTCCAAGACCAAAGTTTGTCAATTACTACTTTTATCAGATATCAGCCTCTCCCATTCCTGCTGCTCCACCGTCCCTGCCATTACCGGTTGATGACCCCCAGCCATGAGGTGTGCATGTGGGGGAATGCAGCACCTCGCAGAGAAGAGGTGGCCTTGACACAGCTCCCATACTCATCCTCCTTGTGGCCTACTCTGGGTTCATCCCAGAGGATTCTTGGCTTTTACGAGTTTTCTTCTTTAACTGGGAACATGAGGCAGTGCAGGTGGTGGTTGCAATTCACCAACATCCTAATCTGCACAGTGGATTAATGACAGTTAGATATGTTTTGGCTTCTGGTGATTGTCAGGATGTGAGTTATTTGTGCTCATTGTCCATTTGACAATCTGCATCTCATTCTAAATAACCCAGGGTTGCTTCTCACTACATAATCATTGTAACATTTATTTTCAAATGCTCTGGTCCAGGTGAAAACTTTCAAGTGTGTGTTAAATGAACTTTTACCTGCAAAATCATCGGCATTTCCACCAGAGATGTTTTTAAAACAACCATTAAATGTGGTTCTGCAGGCCTCCTGGAAACCACTAAGTGTGGTCTGACTGATGGCACTCAGCCTGCTCACTACAGTTTGGAAACAATCTCTTCACATGATATAGACTGCACCTTTCTGACACCATACTTGGCAAACCAGAAATCTATCCCAGGATAATTCTTCCATCCCTGATCACATATCCAGACTAGTCTGAAAAAGATTTTGTACTGTAGCTCAAATCCTGAAGCTAGATCTTGTCTGGAAAAACATTTCTTATGTGTTCTTTGTTTGTTTGTTTGTTGTTTGTTTTTTGTTTTTTTTTACCGTCAACATTGGCTTTGTCTTTTTTTTTTTTTCCTTTTGGACAGATTAAGAGATTGAGAGATTGTTGCAATAGTTGATATCAAAATCCTTTTCACATTGATTTGGTAATCCCATGGGATACTAGAAAGTCATTAATGCTGAGGACAGAAGTCTAAATTTATAAGAATATGAACAGAAACTCAGGTTTCATGAAATTAGTCATTCACTGAGATGCAAGTGGACCATACGGTATTTTGAAATTAATTTATCTGAGATGTCATTACCTATCCTATCAAGAAATGATATGGCTTTGCTATATTGTATATCAATGGCTTTTCCATATTGTATATCACTACATGTGTATAGTGTCTTTCTGAAATACCTCAAGAGAGAAAGCTTTCATTTTAACCGTGTAAATTATCTAAGACCTTCAGGTGATGTCACTGTATAGTTTTTATTTCATCTCTGCACAACTACCTTTGCATGGCTGCAGCAGTTCTTTTGAGTTTCTGCGGCTCTGTGGTGCTTGGTTATGTTCTTTAATTTGCTGTACTGTTCTTGCAGAACATGTTTCTTCTAATGCCAGCGATAGTGAAAGTAGCTACAGTAAGTTACTGCTTTCATTAGAGTCTTTTTACTTTGCATTGCTTGCTCTGCTCGTTTCTGTTATTTTGGTTCTCTCGCTATTCTTTTGTTAATGTTGAAAAAAAATGGTTGGAGCAAATGGCTTGGAATTCAAATTTACAATCACCTCTTGAGTACAAAGCTATAAAAGAAAACTGGCAACCTTAATAAGAAAAGGGAGGAAGGTTTGTTATTTGGAGTGTATTCTGCGTTATAAAATCAAACTTGGCTTTGGGTAGTCTTTGAAAATCAGAATTATTTGATTTAGTGAAATGAAGTTTATTTCAGAAGAGGGACAATTTCTCAATGACCCTTTAAAAGTAAAATTGCTCCATAACTGTAGACAAAATTGCAAAAGATTTTCTTTACAATGTCAAAATTTTTACTTCCATTTTTGCATACCTGCATGAACAACAAATAAATGAGTCTTTAATTTTGTCAGTACAGGTTTCCTAATACATAATGAAGTCTTCAAAAAACAATAAGAGAGATGAATAGACCTTCACCCTTTAGGCACTGCCGCGAAATGATGTGGATTTCCTCTAAGTGATGGTCCCAACCCTGTAACGTAATCTGGTTGGAATTGCAGAACTACTGTCAAATAGCTTAGAGATAGATCATAAATTGTGGAAAAAATCTGAAAGTGCTGAAAAGAAAAAAAAAAAGTCATTAAAATAGATGAATGGAAATGTAATAAAAGATAATAAAAGAGAGAGATTGATCACTGAATCACCCAGTTGCTTAGTTTTCTCAAGCCATTTGCTTAGCAAATCAAGTTTTCCACCAGTCACTCAGCACTTGCGCTAAGTACCCGCATACATTCAGGTAACCATTGGTATCATACCTCATACTTTCTAGTCTTTGTAGAGTGCATAGCAGTCGAGCTCTGTTAATAAACATTGGTTTGTTTCAGTAAAACAGCTAACCTTATTCAATTCAGAAGTGGTAAATTAGTTTGTATTCTCTTGTATTGAAAATATTTATTTGGAAAGCAATTACCAGAGTCACAAGAAAACAGTAGGCACTTTTGAACTGCTGAGAACCAATTCTGAGCCACGTTATTTATTCTGTGTCCTTTACTGAGAGGAAAGAAGGATTTTATGTTTGACGTATAACATGCTCTTTCACCAGATTGACTTTACAGTCAAGACAGAATCAATAGATAGATTTTCAAAAGTTCTTATGAGTCAAATCTCTTCCAGGTGTGTTTATTTCAGGGTGAGTATGTAAATGCGTAAGGAACCAAGGCTGGTGGCTTAACACATCCCATGCCTGATATCCCAAACAGGAGAATTAAGATGGGAACCCAACTACAGGTCAACATCTTGGACAGGTCCACATAATTTAGTTCCTAAAATGCATCATAAGTCTGACCAGGTAGCCAGTTGGCTGTGCAATAGCTTGAAATGAGGCGTTTGTTTTGAGGATCAGGGAAAAAAATAGAAAATTTGGGGGGTTAGTTAGTTGGGACATGTTTGGTACAAAAAGAAGTGCTGAGGTAACAACTGCACACAGCAGGCATCTCATTCAAGCGTGGTTTCCATCTGGGAAAGCTCCTATCTCACCCCAGTACTAACCAGCATCATATTGGCTGGAGCTCACCACATATTTCTGGGGTGTTCAAAAACTGCTGCCTGGCAGAGGAAATGCAGGGAGGGCTTTCTTTCCTGCTCAGGGCAAAGCTATGACATTCAGAAGCAAAGGAAGCCAGTCTTACCTTACACCGAGTGAAAGTGATTTTAAAATTCAGGAGCTGGTGCCCAAAGAGCCCGATTTCATTTGCTAATGATTCATTGGTGGGTGCTAACATGACACTTGAAGCCACAACCTTGGGCAGCCAACAATTTTAAACATCAGCTTTTGAAAATGACTGTTTCAGACGGCTACAGTGACATGTCAGCTCTAGCCTATCCCTGTGTTTGATTACTATATGGCCATGGAATGTGGGTGTGTCTTCCGTGGAGACTCCCAGAGCTCCTGAGTCTGGATGGTTACTCCTTGAATCCCTAGGCTACTCTAGGTCAGCAGCATATCCCATCACTGAGCTCAATGCAGTGAATCCCCTCTAGAAAAGTTATGACTCAGGATAAGAATCAGAAAACAGAGGAGAACAAGTGAGGAGTGGCCAGAGAGAGCAGCTGGCCAACTGTGAGGGCATGGAGGTAAGAGAGATGGGGTCTGCCATCAAGCAGTTGACTTATTTCTCTGCAGATCTGACTTTGTGGAACAGCTGAGAGAGGGCACTGCACAGTAGAAGTCTATCCTTATCTCCCCAAATGGGAACAATAGTTATCAGAACTGGTCTGTGAACATTTACATCCTAAAGACATAGTCTTCATTACCTTATAATTCATTTTTAATGAAAAAAATAATAGGTACTCAGGATAAAGCTGACTCATTTCCCAGGGAAATGAGCAGGAGGAAAAAGGGGTTGCCTGTCCCATGGATTTCTGAATTGTGGGAAATCAGCAGTTCACACCTTGGCCAATATAAAGAAAAGTGTGTGAGTAAGAAATAACTGGCAAGTGGCTCATGTTCTGAAGATGTTCATACTTGTCCCTGTAAAAACAGTCCAGCTGTAGTTCAGATTGAAGTGTTCCACATTGTTTCTCATGGGTCTCTGGCAATTGCTTCAACATGTTTCTCTAACTATTGCTTCTCATGATGAGCATCTAGTGAAAAGTAGCTAGTGTTAAAACCTGTATTACTTTATCATTCCTTGAACCATTCCAATTCAGGGGTACAGCTGCACAAAGTGGCTCTGAAGGACTCAGGGCTGACCAGGCTGTGCCCTGTACAGTGATTAACAGGTTTACAAACTGACTGGGCTTTTTCTGGGAGCTATTCTGATGAATTCTTATTTATTTAGACAAATATATTGCTTAATATCTGAGTATTTGGCTGAAGTATTCCATTGCTTATGTGTAGGGCTTGGGGGCTAAAAATTAAAGTAAATATTTTTATTTCAAAATAATAATAAAATTGAAATTTCTTGTATGTGGTCTCAGGAGAAAATTCTTAGACCACTCCTTAGCAACAAGGCTGTTGCAGATAGTAAATGTGATTTCTTCTTTCAACTCTGGCTTGATAGTGAAAGAGCTACAGATAGTAAAGGAGCTAAAGCCAGCTGTGAGATTCCCTTGACCAATATGTATCCCCAAAACACAGCCATCACCCTCTCAGTTTTTGCACTAGATTCAATCTGGAGTTAATGGAGACACAGAATGACATCCGGAAAACAATTTGTTTTATTTTTAAGCAAATAGCTAAACCAGACTAGCATAGCTTTCTCCTAAACATACCCATGCCATGTAGGCTGCATGGTGCTCACCATTGTCCTTGTCCTGCAGGGAGGTGAGGTGGCATCCTCTCCAAATCCCAGCTAATAATTTCTTTATCCCAACAGATAACCCATTAACTTTGGGGAGAACCACAGATACATTTGACAGCAGAATCTGGCCATTTATAAAAGATTTTAAAGTGCTTTTGAGCCAGGAACAATTTCTAGCCTGAGCTACAAGGGGCTGAGATGCCACACAGAGGCTGCTATGTCAGACAGGCTGTGCAAATATGAAGACTGTAACCATGTTAGTCGATTTTCACCTTCTCTTAGCAGAAAAATCAAGTATGCAGAGTGGTATATAAAATCCTAATTTAGCAGAAAGTTTTCCTTCTTAAGTACACATGAAGCCAACTTTGACTTATTCCTGAACCAGCTAATTAAACAACTATTGGAAGTTTATTCTTAGCTCTGTAACTTGAAGAGTTCTAATTTTCTATTTCAAACCAAGCTTGAAAGAATGTATTTTTTACCATAGACTCATCACTTTTTATTTTCCAAGACATGATTTTCATAATGACCATGACTTTTAAGTCTCTCCACTGCATATGTGGGGTAATGTGTGGTAATGCTCTCAAGCGTAGTTCAGTAGAGGTTTTTACAGCCGTCATCAAAATTACACAAACATTAACCCATCTACTTAGCCTAATTGCATAATTGATTATGATTGCACCAATTATTTAGAGAGACGATACGTGTCTATAAGTTAAAAGAAAAAGTGTCAGGAACCAAAATTTTTACTTTCTGTACTTGGTCAACATTTCATCCCGCAATGAGATTTGAAGTTTCAGAACAAGATTTAAAAGAGTCCTGATTGTTATGTTAGGCCACTGATTAGTTACAACACTTACATTTGCTCTTACTTTCCCTGTGGATTTGTGTATTAGTACTTAAATTGGCACAAGCACTGAAGTCTCTACGTATGGCTGCATGAGCATTGATTTTAAACACACCATGCTGATAGACCACTTTTCAGTCTGAAGTTCATTGACTTCTGCTGACCTTTTTTCCTTCACAGCCATTAATAGGATAGCAACATCCATGGATTTATAAGGTACCTGACAAGGGTAGCCCTTTGGTTACATGGTGGCTGCACCATGGCAGCTCACAGTGGTTCTCCTGCCCCATTACTCACATGCTGGATGCAGTTACGTCAGCACTGTAGAAGCTCTGGATGCTCTGGCAAGACAGTAGGAAATGGGGCTTTCTATGGGTTACATGAAACATATGTAAATTTACACACGTATACTGGTATCACCACAGAGCCATCTACCTAAAATGGAAAATAAAGACAGCCCTTTAAATCCATCTTAGGGTTACCCTATCAACCACCATAAAATCCGTTAAAAAGAAAAAATGAGTAGTCCTTATGAAATTCTTCTGACCTCACAGGATCTCTCTGCTCAGCTTTTAGAGGCAGTAAGTTGTAAAAAAACTCCAGGTTATTCTCTTCCTGAGCATGAGAACTTACCAACATGCAAACCAAGAGCACAGGGAACAGGAGCCATAGCAAGACTGACAAAGTGAAAGACCTCCAGAAATTTTAATCACAGTAAACTAGATCTAAGAAGGCTTTCCATTTCTTCTCTTTGCTTATCTTCTGTCTTTTCTTGTCTTTTTGACTAGTGGAATTTTACTGAAGAACAAAGGATCATGCCAAAATCCTATAGACAGATTTCTTTCTTTTTTCTTTTTTTGTTTTTGTCGGTTATATTTCTCAACAACTTTCCAGATTAATATAGCAAACCTGTGCTAATTAAGCCATTAACGAGAGTAGGAAATGAGGCTTACTCAAATGATAAATAAGCCTGTGCCCGGCTGAACATCATTCTGTGTCACACCTCAAAACCATCATGAGGTTATGGCAATCTGATTATTGATTGATTCTAGAGCTCTTCATTATGCTTAATACTTTGTGCAGTACCAGTTGAGAAGAGATCATTAAAGACCACCATCTGGTACTGTTAACATGCATATCAGCCCCTGAAAACTTGCGGTCATGCTTCAAATGATTTTATTCACATGGAAACTTGAGCTTCCTGAGCTCTTTCCAGAAAAGCCAAGTAGTGGAAACAGTGATTTCCACCATGCTCACACCACATGTGACTCTGAAGCTCAGTGCTGAAGAGCCTTCACTCAGGAAGATGACTATATTTAAGTCCCTATGCATCACAGCTAGCCTTTAAGTTCTTGCTGGCTTCAACCCTTTCCAGTGACTTGGGCTTCAGGGCTGTTTGAGAGAGTTGGAGTAATTTCATTGCCTTCAGTCTGCCACAGTTTCACAAGACTTCTGTCAAATGACAAGTTCATTTGTATCCATAGCCCAAAACATACTGATAGGTACTCATCCCAAAATCTAAAATAGATCAGATGACTCAAGTCTTAGAATAAGCACTTGCCTATTTGTAGGCACCCACTGAGTCTAAAGAGCATCTAAGGACTAGCTCAGACGTAAGCACTCACAATATGGCTTTCTGCAATGAGCTAAATGAATCCCCCTCTGCAGAAAGCTACATGCCATTGAAACAAGTAGTCTCAAGTTTAAGACTATTCATGCAAACAAGATCCCCTCCACATGCTTAGTACACAATGGCTTCAGTAACAATCCCAAGACTGACATTCTCACATTGTTTAGAGCTTAGCATTGGCTCCTGAGGGCTAGAAGGCAGGCAGTGTAGGAGCATTCTTGTCCAGCTGGGGAGTGAAACTCTTCATCTCCAAAGAACTGGGACATCCTTATTACTATATCACACAAAAATTCTTGAAGTAACTTGAGGGAAAATAATAAATTGTATGCAAGAAACATGGTAAGAATTCAAGATTTTTAACCTTGCAAAGAATCAAAGTTAAGCAAGTGATTACAGTATCAAACACTCACAAAATAGAACAGAATTAATTATCCACATTCCTCCTACGTTACATTGCCTTGTCCTTAAAAGCTAATCTCTTCCTTTTATTAAAAATCAAGCTTTCTCCTCAATTGCTTCAGCACCATTGGTGGCTTGGAGTTGGTCCTGTCTATTCTCCCTCTTTCCTTACCCAGAAGTATTTTTTTAATTTGCTTTTTCTTTCATCATAATTAAATTCTTTTTACTTGGAAGGTTTTCCTACACATTTCACACAGCTGTCTAGGTAATATAACAGGAAAATTTTCTCTGAACATATTAGATTCATGGAGTGGGAGTCAGTTTAAGACTAAACCACCAAAATCACAGACTTAGAGAATCATAGAGTGACTTAGGTTGGAAAAGACCTTAAAGATCATCCAGTTCCAACCCCCTGCCATGGGCAGTGGTTGCTGCCACTGGATCAGGCTGCCCGTGGCCCATCCAACCTGGCCTTTGTATCTTACTGCAAACTAGACGTTGCATTCTAATGAGAACTTGTTAATATAGTGGAACTTCAAGAATGGCCTGAATATCAGTCAGAAAGTCTCAGTGTGAGCTGTACACCCTCTAAATGCTACCTATATCATCAATCAGGCATCATGCAGCACTCTTGATGTGTATATGCACTATTTGGTTTGACAGAAGCCTGTCAGAATAATGTATGAAGGTAAATGATATGAAGGTAATTGTACCTTTTTTGTAAAGCCCAGATACCATGATGACAATCTTTCTTCCATAGTATCTAAATTAGATGCAAAATCCCAAGTGTGGACCTTCTTGTGGATCTTCTCAAAGGTAAACCCTGAGCTGAGTAAAAATAAAATTAGGATAATAAGATTTGATAAGCCAAAGTCATATTTTGAACATGCCAGAGCCCTTATGTGGTGCCAAGTATGTGACAATGACCCAGAAAGAGAGATCTGCAGGAATTATTCATGCAGTAGATTGAAGAATCTTCCCAGCTCTCCCTTTATGCTCTTATGGAGGACAGAGTTGTATTAGAGTTGTACACCCACACCCAAGTCCTGGACGCTGTTACTACTTGAGTCTTGTGTCAAAGTTCTCTGCATTGGTTCCCTACATGTCACAGTGAGGAAACATCACAGTCCTAGCAGCAGTGGAGAGAATAAGGCATAAAATACAATGTTTTTGCAATATTTGTGTTCAGATAAAGCATAAGGGTCAGAAAACAGCTCAGGGCTAGATATTGGGTTGTAAATAAACTAGACTAGGGAGCTTATGCACAGGAGGATGATCAGCCAAAATGTGCTTATTCTGAAGGTAAAAACAGTTCAGTTTATGTAGCTAGTAGATTTGCCCTGCAGCAGCATATTGGTGCTGTAGCAATTGGTGAACAAAAGAACTTTATCTGAAATTTCTATCCTTATAAACAGCCTTGTCATTAAATGAGGCCTTATTGCCTCCACTATTCTGGACCCTTGAAGAAACCCAGGTTCAGAGAACAGAATTGAAATATGTGGCACAGGTCGAAGGGGAAAGGAAAAAAGCTCTCTCTCCTTGAAGTTTTCAAGGGTTTTGGAATGGTTCAGGTGAGCGCATTACAGAGAAGTGCAGAACCTGATCTGCCTGTGTGAAGCATTTTATCAAGCTTTGTACATGAAGTGTCGCGTGTCAGCTTCAAACTGTTCTCTTTCTTCTCTCATCAGGAGGCCAAGAAGACTGCATCCTTTCTTATGAGCCTGTCACAAGACAGGAAAGTAAGTTCTGACTGCTTTTCTGTCACTGTTCCTTACATTTTTTATTTTATTTCTGGGGGCCAGCAGAGCAGTAAGCCTTGTCCCTGTGGTTCATTGGCCTACGTAAGAAATATACATACATAAGAAATGACATAAGGTTATCCCTAGTTTTCACGTGCTTCCTGATGATTCCAGGACTCTCTGCAGTGTGTTCCCATGGCCTTTCATAATGCCATTTAGAATCATAGAATCATTAAGGTTGGAAAAGACTACTAAAGATTATCTAATCCAACCATCAGTCCACCAACTTGATCCTTAAAGACAGCAACTCTGGTTAGTGCAGCTTTGGGAATATGCACCATTATTTCCAGTAACTTCATCAAAATGTGCCTCTCTTTTTTGTTTGCCAGTTAATTACACCAGGCCAGTTATTATTCTGGGTCCTATGAAAGATCGGATCAATGATGACTTGATATCTGAATTCCCTGATAAGTTTGGGTCATGTGTACCACGTAAGTACAATTTTATTCCTCGTTCTGCAGCACTCAGTGCTATCCCTTGGTGCCATTCGTTAAGCGAACTGTGATGAAAAGAGCATCTGTGAACTTTCTGTAGCTGAGTTTCTCAAGAGCCATTTTTCTACTGGAGAAAAAAAAGGTCAAAGGAAGAAACAACAAAAGATTGTGAGGGTCTGAGTGTTAGTTTTATGTGTCAGTGTTTGGAAGTGGAGGGCTGCAGGGATGGGCTCTATGAGCAGAGGCCGAAGCTGTCCCTCTAAATAAGGGACCTTTTAACCACAAACTCAGTTTACTAACCAATGATTCTGTAATTTCTTAAAGACAATGAAATTTTGAAATATTGATAAAATATAAAATGTTTCAACTCAACAATATTGACTAACAAAATTATGGAGTAGCCTAGCTTGGCTCCTCTGAAAGCAATATTGGGCCCTGAATTAAGCAGAATGTTTGTATCTTGGATCATTAGAGCTTGTTCAGTGATTAGTACAGATCCTGATTGCAGTCTTGCTTCTTCTTAAACTGCTGTCTCTACAAACACCCCAGCTTAAATCTGCTAGAAGATGAAATCAGAATCAGCCTTATAATTAAGGTTAAATTAAATTAATGAGATTGCCATTCATTTTTATCACTGCGATAGGTCTGGATTTATAATCTGCAATGTTTTTTTTTTATTTGAGGTTTGGTTATGACCATGATGAGATAAAGTGAAATTCTAGCAAATGTTTCTTTTGTGTTAGCATAAAAATACTATTAATTGGAGGTAAACATTAGAAGATATTACTGTAAAATGACAGCCACATTGTCATAACTCCATTAAGAAAAAATTAGTAACCAAAGACTACTCCCAGATGTGGAGCACCTTCACTAATAGCACTGTCCACTAGTAATGTTAATTGATACATTTGCATGAATTGTTTTTACAGACTTCTTGATAGACTATCATTGTTTCATGCAGATACCACACGACCAAAGCGTGACTATGAAGTGGATGGAAGAGATTATCATTTTGTCATTTCAAGAGAACAAATGGAAAAAGATATCCAAGAGCACAAATTTATAGAAGCCGGGCAGTACAATGATAATTTATATGGAACTAGTGTCCAGTCTGTGAGATTCGTGGCAGAGAGGGTAAGTTGATACCAATTTTACTGTCCATTCAACATGATCAGTTTTTTGGCGACATTGCATCTCAGTCACACTTATGCCAAAAATAGAAAATATATGCAAAGTGACACCATTTGTAGGGTCTATAACTTTGAAAGTAAATGTTCTTGGCACTTCTAATACCTGAATGTAGTGTCATACATTCAATAATTTAACACAGCACCTCAAATATGCCCCAAAACAGCTTTCCCTCTACCCTCTATACGACAGATGAATAAACTTATCTCACTTTCACAGAGGTAAAAGAATGAAGCACAGAGAGATTAGGTGATTTGCCTCAAGTGACACCCAGAGTCTTTGACACAAACAAGAATTAAATTAAGCATTAGAGAATATAGCAATGCAATTATTTTTATGAAATGATTTTCCTCATCTTTGAAGAAAATCCATCACCACCCCCAGAGCTCATGCCAGTAAAAAATAAAAAAAAATAAAAAAAAATTTGCTTTCATATCTTCAAGTGTATTTTTTATATTAGAACTAAATCAAAGGCAGAGGAGTGGAGTGTGTGCCCTGGGGTCTCCCTCCCCTGGTGTGTCAGTCATAGCTATGTTCCAGGGCACTGCCTCGCGTAATTGCTTCCCTCTTTTGGCTGGTCTTCAGCAAACTGCAGAAATGAACATGTCCTCATCTGTTTCCAACAGGGCAAGCACTGTATTCTTGATGTGTCAGGAAATGCGATCAAACGACTACAAGTTGCACAACTATATCCCATCGCTATCTTCATTAAGCCTAAATCATGGGAGCCTCTGATGTAAGTATAAACTCCTCCAAGTGTTGTTTTTTTTTTCAGAATGCATCCTCAACAGGTCTTCAGTCTGGCCTCTAAGATCAATAGTAACAAAAGGACAGGGGAACAGTGAAGACTTGTTCTCCATGCATGTCAGCCACTGTAACATGGAGTCCCAATTAATGAGCCAAAGCTGCCTTTGAACCTTTCCCACTGGGACCTATTGGCTTAGGTGCAAGTCCATGAAGGTCTCCCCACCAGCGCACAATTCACCTGTTACAACCTGCACAGCAAATTCACCAAGGATTTGTGTGTCCCACCTTGCCCCATCCAGTCTTGGGGTATAGTTTGGTCACTACACACATGAGCAAAGCAGAGGATAAACCTGTGTCAGATTCACTGTGTGTGCTTCTTCATCAACCCTTCATTTGCTTGAAGGTCTGTAAGAGGATAGGCAAGGACCTGTAGGACTGGAGCAGGGCAAACAATCCTTAAAAGAAGGAAAAGAGAAGGCACCAATTTCAAGCTGTCACCAGGCAGTCTAATTTTCAATACTCAAAAAAATATTGGGATCCAGGGGATAGTAAAAGTAGCTCAAGTAAATAGCTGTAAGGATAAAATTTTATAACAGGCAGCCAATGTGTACGCATAAAGAGCAAATCAAATCGACTTTATTTCCTTATGTCTAGAGATGGATATCGATAATTGTTTTATGTCTTGATTTTTATTCTGGCTTTTGACACATCTCCAAGGGACATGCTCAGCAGTAGATTAGAGAAATAGAGTCCAGAGGGAATCACTGGGGAGTATGTGCACAACTGCACTCAGACAGTCATTAAAAATGGCACTGGGAAGATAACAGATATCCTGAAAGTGTATTTCCTGAGCTGTTGAACTAGTTGCTATTTTTATGAATTACTTGGGCAATGAATTGGGCAGTACTTGTACAGTGTAAAGTTTGTGACTGACTCGAGACTGAGAGAGGTAGAAAGCACTTCGGAGAATAAGATTAAAATTCAGTGTAAAATTAGTAAGATGAAATTCAGCACAGACAAAGGAGAGAAAATGAAATGCACAAGTACAGGCAGGGAATAATTAAGCAATAGCACTGCAGAAAAGCATCTGGCAGTTGGGATGGATCACACAGGAATATGAATGGATGGATAATGCTGTTGCAAAATCAGAAACTGCTGCTGTGGGCTGCATTAACATTGGTGTTGTGTAAGGACACAATAGATCATTTTCTTTTACTTCATATGGATGAGGCATCAGTTGAATGTTGTCTGTCTTCTGAGTACCACCCTAGAAGTGGAAGCGTAATGCAAGGAGATGGTAGTAGTGATCTTCCTACTGGTTAAAACTCAGAAAAAAATGCATGCTTTCCATGTACATATATGTTATTGAAAAAAATATATATCAATTTCATTTGGGGTTATGTGACTGAATGTACATCCTTTCTGTCCCTGACATTTGAGATAAGGTTGCTGCATGTCCATGCGCATTACAAAGAATGATGCACAGTATGTGGTATTTGCATAGCCCCATTCTGAACAAGGGCACCTTGGGTTGGATGACTTCTTGACATTTCTTCCAGCCCTGCAATTCAGTTATATTCTGATTATCTTGCTTCACAGAAGGGTCAGGGAAGTCTGAAATCCTACCATCTCCATCGATTGTTTTAAGAGAGATCTTCACCTACAGCTTTCCTGCCCATAAAATATTTCCATTATTTGTTTAATGCTGAGTTTGCATCTAGAGTGATAAAAAGGCAGTAAACAAATGTGCTCCTTCCTCTGAAAATACATAAGACACAATCAAAAATGTGGCAATAACATAAACCCTTAGTTGATGTGATGTAAGAACAGCAAGCCCTTGAACAAGCTGACTGAAAAGAGTTATAAAGATGCAAAATACGAAGCATCCTGTCAGTAAGCCAGTCCTACCAAGGTTGCAGAATTTTGTTTAGCAATATGCATAGAAAGAAATTATTCTTCACTCTCCCAACCTAAACCTCCATCGTTGTTGATAGGAACAAAGAAAGTTAAATCCATTATTGTGACTGAATTCTTTGTTAAACAAATACTCTGTGGAAGACACCCTGAATTAGAAAACCAAACTTTCATGGGGCAGCCAAAGGCCCACACTGGTACTAGTTTGGGATCTTTTGCAGGGAAATGAATTATATAAACAAATTATTTATAACTAATAAAACAAATCCTGAAAAAAATGAGAAAAAAGAAAAGTAATGGGTTCAGGCATTCTAAATTATTGTATCCCCTACAGCTTGTTTGTTTTCTACAAGTAATGTTTTTATTGAGTTAATCTATCTAATGTGTACTTTTCTTATCCAATAATACCTAAAATTAGCTTCTATGAGAAACAAAAACCCTTTTAATACAAATGACATCATTCTCTTGTAAGAACTGTTTTGAGAATAATTGCATAGTTCTGATCTCCCTGCTCATAAAAATCATTTATTTTATAATGAAATTGAATCACTCAGGTTTAGCTAAACTTATACATACTCTAATGCAAGTGGTAGTGGTGATTTGCAGTGTGTGCCTACTTCACAGACATAGGCTGTGCACTTGTTTCTGCTGCCCAGAAGGTGCAGAGCAGCCTTCCAGATTTTCATAGTGCGTCAAACTGTCTCATTTGTACCCTAGGGTAAGAAGTAGAACACAAGCAATTCCCACAGATAAGCTGTAAATCCCCACCATAGTTTTTCTCATGACAATTTGTTTTTGCAGCCCTCTCTTTTTGCTAAAGTCATTACTACAATGCAAAAATTTTGGGAATCCTACCTGTATAAAATCTGCTTGTAAGGATAGATTTATCTGCCATAACTACTACACTTGATCATGCAGACAAGTTAGAAGTTAATATAAGAGCAAGGTAAAACTCTAAAAGACAAAAAAGATGGATAGCTGTTCAGGATTATCGTAAACATACCAGTTGTCAAAAATGAAAATCAGCTGGAAGCAAGAGAACTTGCATCTGCACTTGAAGCTTGGTAACTGGTGGTTTTTTCTCTCCTTCCTTCCTTCCTTCCTTCCTTCCTTCCTTCCTTCCTTCTTTCCTTCCTTCCTTCCTTCCTTCCTTCCTTCCTTCCTTCCTTCCTTCCTTCCTTCCTTCCTTCCTTCCTTCCTTCCTTCCTTCCTTCCTTCCTTCCTTCCCTCCTTCCTTCCTTCCCTCCTTCCTTCCTTCCTTCCTTCCTTCCTTCCTTCCTTCCTTCCTTCCCTCCTTCCCTCCTTCCCTCCTTCCCTCCTTCCTTCCTTCCTTCCTTCCTTCCTTCCTTCCTTCCTTCCTTCCTTCCTTCCTTCCTTCCTTCCTTCCTTCCTTCCTTCCCTTCTTTTCCTTCCTTCCTTCTCCAGCTCTACATGACTCTATATCACAGGTTGAATCCTAGAGGGGCCCTTGTTGACACCTTCCAATTAGCCTCTCTCTTTAGAAGAGGGAAAATAGTGGTTGGGTCACAGGGATGAGAGCTGAGAGTAATGAAGAGTCTTCCTGGGCAAGTGCTTCACTGGCAGAGGAGGAAATCCTTAGGAAAGCTGCCTGGAGGGGCATCTCTTTGAAAGCATTTTTAATTCACCATCTGTGCAAATCCCTGGCTAGAAGAGAAAAAAAAATTAGAACAGACCATTGTTTGACAGCATTTTTAATTTATCATGAACAATGGACATCAGGGTCCTCCTCCTTCTCCATCCTCTCCTGAAGGCACAAGACTGTCAGAGACACAAATACAACTAGAATAGTTATACACCAAAGGCAATTTTATGTCCTACAAATATAATCCACATTTCTGCTTATTTCAAAGCATTTACTATATTAGGTGCTTGTTTGTTTTTTCTTTTGTTTCTTCTTCTGATAGTCAAATCTTGAAGACTTCTCAGAAATTTACCAGATCTGGATGAAGGAGGATGTTGTTAGCACTAAAATAATGGTTGAGGGAGATAAAATGCTAAATGTTAAATTTACATACAAATGTTCAATATTATGTCCCACTCTAAGCCACAGTTTCAATTCAGTCACTGAAAGATGGATTCACGTAGGCACAGCTGATGAGAAGCCAGCCTAAGCTCAATTAAATAGCCATCCTTCCAATAAATAGAACTACTAGTATTACAAAATTAGCAGTATAATACAGATTAAACCTGTTATTTATACAATCCACAAATGACTGTCATAAATTTTCATAAAAATCTTTCTTATCCTTCACTGTATAAATCTGCTCTCTGAATTGCATTGGTGCTTCCAGAGGGATTCACTAAGCAGTGTTCCCAGTTATGGTTAGCTATATGGACAACTTTCAGTCATTTCTAGAAAAATGCTACTGCATCCTGAACAACTTACACGGTGTATATCAGAAGCTGGGTAGGAGGTAGCTGTAGCAAGTTCACACTGTTGTGCACTTCACAGATCATTTTTTATGCACCATCATGCACATAATTTCCTACATGCATCACATATGTCATACTGTATACAGCTCATTACCACAGTCATATGATTCGGTGCAAGACATTAAATCAGATTTATGTAGGACACAAGATGCTCACTTCTCTTGCTCTACTAGTTGCCTCAGAAAATGCCCTTCGTGTTTTAAGAAAAATGAATCAAAGCTGTAAAAATGCTAGAACAAGCAAATTCTATTTATTATTACTAATTAATTTGTCTATCTGCAGGCATATATGTGTAAAGCACTAATGATTATGAGCTTGATTCTTTGCATGTATACAGTGATATTAACAACTGAGCACATATGAACAACACAACCCATTTCTTACAGCTATGATATAATGTGTTGAAATAGAAATACTCCATCAAATAACAAAAATGGTGCAATAATAGGATGTTGTTGGCATTTCTATATTTTACATTTGTTGGTAATTTAAACATTTTAGAGTCTACAAGACACACTGGGAATCTGTAAATTTAATCAGGAAGGTCTGAAACGGAAAAGAATATAAATAGGTAACTCATCCTAACTCTAACTGCTCAAAAGTCTTGTTTTGATTTCTTGTGACTATCTGGAACCCATGCCCATGCTTCAACCAAGGAAATCTTTCCCCCAGGTCCTTCTAGGGCATCCCTACAGGGTTTACAATGACTCTGGGATTCCTTCTGTAGAGTCACGAGTTCTTCTGTGCTCAGTCCCATCTTTAATCATTATTTCAGTCAAGCTGCATTTTCAGCAGTTTGGACAATCTTATTCATCCAAGACAGGCAGCTGAGGGCCTTGGAGTTAAGCAGGTTCATAATCTTCAGCTCTGGAGGCAAGAGTGCCCTGAGTGCTCAGATGTTGAGAGCTCCCTGTCTACCAGCCTAAGCCAGGAGATGCCATGTGTCCATTTCAGTTAGCAGGTCTCACATTTTGTTTGGAACATAGTGGTGGTAAACCCAAAATAAAAATGTGGGGGAATTTGGAAATAGAGGAAAAATCTGCAAATATGGGTTTATATTACCTAAAAGTAGAAGTAAAGAACTGACTGTGAGCTGATGAAAGAATTTAACCACTTGGTTCTTGTACCTATCTCAGTCCAACGGTGAATTGAGTGCATCTTTTAGAAAGCTGAATAAAAATCCAATCTTCTTGATGACTTCCTTTGTGTTTCTAGGGAAATGAATAAACGTCTTACAGAGGAGCAAGCCAAGAAAACCTATGATCGTGCGATTAAGTTAGAACAAGAATTTGGAGAATATTTTACAGGTATGTTTTTATTGAGTAAAAAAATCATAAGGTATATATTTTACTAAAATACCAAATCAGCTCTTTCTCTGGCATAAATTCCCTATCAGTACAGTATGCCCATAGTAAGGACTTCTAGCTCAGGACTATTGCTTCCCATTAAACTCAAGAGCAGTCAAGGCACTCAGCACCTCAGATGTTTGATGCCCTATGGGATAGCTATGCATTAATTTAATTCCCTCCCTCACCTAAATTTGCTATTGCTGAAGTGAATAAAATTGTTGCATCATTACACTTGTGCAGACCAAAGCAGAATTCCTCACTGACTCAATGGTATCACGGACTTTTGGAATCATAGAATATCCCAAGTTGGAGGGGACTCATATGCATCATGAGAGGGCAAGACAAAGGCATCTTCTTCCTGACCTGTAGAAGAGCAGGATTTAAGACCTGTTCTGCATCCCAGCCCCATTGGGCTGAACTAGGCAGCTCACTGCTCAGTGGACTGATATTTGTGGACAGAATTCAGAAGCCCGCATTTGTCCCTTTATATGCTGGCAGTGCACATAATGTGAACTGCAATTCCAGTTTTCTGCTGTGGGGAAAGGCACTTCAAGAATATAGGCACTGTTTTGTGTTGCAGTTGCTTTATCTTCAGTTACTTTGAGCCTGATCTAATTTCCTTTTGCAGGCAAAAGTGAGTTTATTCCAACAGGTGAGGAAAATTCCAGGCTGGATATGGCTCTGGGCAGCCTGGTCTGGTGGTTGGCAACCCTGCACATAGCAGGATAGTTGAAACTAGATGATCATTATGGTCCTTTTCAAACCAGGCCATTCTATGATTCTATGAAAATAATAGATTGTAAATCTGCTGCCACTCACTAGCTTCTAAATCACATGGATGTTAGACTTGCAACCTGCTATGCAATTCATCGCATGGGACAGAACTGCTATCTCTCTAAATCAACAATCTAGCTCACTCACTTTACTATAAGCAAAGGGGTGGGTCTCTCTCATGGGAAGGTGCCACTAGTTTGAACTCTGTTGCCATCTGCAAGGTGGATGACTTTTCCATAATCAATAACACTGCAGTATAATACAATAGCATTTCTTCTAATGTCATCAATAAGTACATTGAAAATCTGCTGACACTAAATGCTGTAGAATGTATCGATTAAAAGAAGTATTGGTATGTTTTCTTACTGCAGCTATTGTCCAAGGAGATAGCTTAGAAGATATATATAATCAATGCAAACTTGTAATTGAAGAACAGTCTGGGCCTTTCATCTGGATTCCTTCCAAGGAAAAATTATAAGTTAGCCACTGCACCTCTGATTACGACGGGAGAATATTTAGAAGAAAACTATAATATACTATTCGGAGGCTTTCCTGTTTTTGTTGCATTTATGTTCTTTGCAGTCAATGTGAATTTTGATGAATGTACAACACAAAGTGTTTGAAGCCATGAAGGACACTGATGGGTCAAAGGGTAGGAACAAAAAGACTTCTACCATATAAAGCAAATCTGTTGTGTGCTGAAAGCACCAGTTGTAGGTATAAACTTCTGACATGGAGACCCTCTGTCAAGGGGAGCTAGCCACCTCTTGTGCCCATGCGGACATTTTGATCAATTTCAATGGCTGAGCTCAGTGTGTTGATTGCTTTAAAGAGAAGTTCCCAGCTCTTGAACCTCATATAGGGCTTGATTCTGCAAGGCGCTCAGCACTTGACCCCAATTCCTACACATGTGAGTAGCCCATTGACTTGGAGTTACTTGTGATCCTTCCCTATGCCATTCAGTCCCATCAGTTCCAGTAGGACTATTCATGTGCTCAAAGCTAAGCACGGGCTTAAGCGTTCAGCTAGATCAGGGCCACACGCACCTTGCAAAATCAAGCTCAGAGTTCTTGGTCCACTTCCTACTGAAGTCATTGATAGGACTGTCTTTGACTTGACTGGGAGGTGGACCCTATTCTAAGCTTGTCATTGCACATTTGTAGTTGGTACACCTCGACTTTGGTAACTATGCACATCTTTTGATTTCTGAAACCAAGTCAAGCATTTCTTTTTTCCCCTCTGGAAACACTATTGCATCAGGAACTAATAACAATATAGTTTATTTTAATGGATTTTGGGGGTGAGAGAGGATGGAAGCATTTCACATCACACATATGTGCACACAAATACATTCCCATGTGGACACACACAAGTATGAGGATTCACAGCACCTGTGTTGACGAGGAGGGATACAACTGGGGAACGCTTTAAATTTTTTGATTGTCTATTTTATCATTTATATTGACAGAAGGCACTTAAAGATGGAATAATTTATAAAAATAAAAATATATTGATGTATAGAAACTAATTTCTATAGGTAAAAATGTTTTTGTGAGATATTTTGTAAAGATTAATTAACTGAAAGATTAAATATTTACACCCTTGTGCGACTGTAAAATGTAAAGAGGACCATCAAGTTGCATTATCCCTTTTCTGTAACAAATTCTCTATTACTAATGACAAGCAAGATAATTCCTTAAATTGTAGTTGTCTGATTGTTCTTCTCTCAATCTAATCCTCTTCCTTGCCTCTATTTAATCATGATGAACTCCTGTGGAAAAACCTCTTGAACTGACTGCCCTGCAGGACCTTTTCTGAACACAGAAGGATAATGCATCTTTAAATTGAAATGGATGACTTCTCAGAAGCAAGATGTCAGTGCTTGAGTGCAGTTACTACACTTCACCCAAAAAAATGTTTTATGATTCTTCCTGTTTCTTAAGGGAAATACCAAAAGTATTTGATCTTTCCTCTATTTGTAGGCAGGCAGGTCACCAACTAACTTGTATCTTCATTCATTTCACAGTCAACAAGGGTCTTAAAAGCAAAAACTGAGGCAATGGACATTGCTAGGGATTTGGGGAAAGTCTGTGGAATTGCAGTTCAGTGTGCAGAGAAGGGGAGAGGGAGGTATTTTCTCCTTGTTTCGTATTGCCCTTCTTTTCTATACTGATTTCATTCTTCATTCTTACAAGGGGACAACTGCAAGAGGTACAATGACAGTAAGCTGAATTGCCTTCGCTGCTGCTGGACCAAGTCTTAAAGAAAGCCCACAATGTCCTGCTTGCCACGCTGCAGCAGTCTAACACTTAATAGCTGGTGGCTTCAGCAACCCTAATGTTTAAGGACGTTTTAAGGGCAAATGCTAAACAAACTCCTTAGTCACTCATCTCTTTGCAGCTGACATTTTTGCACCTGTCCGACTGACAGGCGTACCCAGCCAACCTCTCCAGAGGATGCCATGAGCTGGATGTTTGTAACATAGCCACCAGTAGTGACGTAGGTAAACATGTGGGCATTTCGGTGGCCCAGCGGTGGCCCCTCACATACTGCCCAGCTACGGTAACTTTGAGAAGTTCACACTTCTTTTACTACTATTTTTCTTGCCTGGCCAGCACAGAGTTATATAGAAGGGATTCAGTCAAGTCTCCAAAAGAGCTTTGTAACCAGAAGGGCTAGAAACATTTTTTACAACATATAAATGAATGAAAGCTTAGATTTTGGATAATTCTGCAGAAATCCACAGAGTGACCCCAGATCTTCGGATGCCATGGATTTTTCCATGCTGGCAAAGTACTATTGCCCCAGGTTGGGAAATAGCCCACTGGACCTGAAAAACCAAGTATCCTAAAGCAGGAACTTCATTCTAATTTTCAGCTCTGTTTTTAAGCAATCAATCACACCTGCTTATTTGTTTCTTAGTTCAGCATGCAGCCTTTTACGGTACTATCCTTCTAGTAACTGTTTTGCTTTGTCATGTGCTGTGCTTTATGGTGAACAATAACACTATGGCTGAGTACAATCAATTTTTCCATCAGTCCTTGGTTACTGTAGTAACATTATTTATTTTTCCCTGTCTGTTGTTTGTGCTTCCAATTTAGAGTTGCCATTGCACTTCTCTTTTTTTTTTCTTTTTTTTTTTTTTTAAATAAAACTTATATTTAAAAACAATTCACCAAGAGAAGCAGTAAGAGGTCTTATTTCCCTTAGGACTTGTTCTCCCATTTGTTTTGTGTGTTGGCGTTTTGCGTTTCACGTTTCAGCATCCTCAGAGCTGCAGTTCATTTTTGTATTGCAGCTGTTCAGATCATACTGGGTGGTAGTGGGAGGAGGAAGAGAAACACGAGATTCATGCAAAATTACATCTGGTGCAAAATAAAAAAATTAAAATGTCCAAACTCACAACCCACAGCAGTCGGCACCTGAGACCATATTGGTGCTAACACAGCTTAGAGTAATCAGATTCCTTTTCTGTCCATGTAAAAGACTAGCAAGCGTCTGAACATGAGACAAATGCAAATGCTGGACCCTTTAGGAAAAGTGCCAGATCACATCCCTGGTGCTATTTCTCATGTTCTGGCACAGTGTGTAGCACCATAGGGTCTAAGCAGAACCAAAATTACGGCATCTTTTTGTCCACCCATGAATGATCACAATGACATCTTGCTAGATTTGTGCAGATGTGCAATATTACAAACTATTTGTTTCTCCTTGCCACAAAGCATCTTCCATGCACTGACTCATTGAGAGCTTGCTAACAGGGCTCAGTGAAAAGGCCCTCTTTATTGGTCTTGTGGTCTGGCCACGAACCAGTGAAAGAGCCTCTTTCTTGCTTAATTCCCCTTCCTACAGAGGTACCCTGTCCATGCTAGCGCTTTGTTATTTCTTTGGTAGTAAAGGTTGTTTCTAGAATAATATTCTGTGATGTAATTGTGTTTGTAGCTAGCATGGTTTGATGCTCCGGTGTGGATAGGGTCCTAGGAACCATTCTGTGAAAGTCAAGGATAAGAAATCTCTCCGTTGCACTGAAATTTCAAATCCTCATCCTGGAGAGCAGTCTTGAACCAGAGCTAACAACCACTACGAGCCAGCGACAGTGTTCTAGCTATACAACATCCACCAATCTATTTACATCAATTTTCTATGGAGAAATTTTTTGTTTTATACCTTCGCTGTTACTTGCTCATAAGCAGTCAGTCAAATTGTATTTTTGCTTTGGTTTTCCCTATTTTCTTTCTTTTTTTTTTTTTTCCCTGACCAGAGGATTCAGCAAGTGACAACGCAAGAGGACACGTAGAGAAAACAGTGTTAATGCACAAAAGTCTTGATTTCTTTTTAAGCTGCAGATTTAAAGCCATAATATCTGCCATGTTCACAGAAAAGTGGTCTTTTATTGTTCATAGCATTTAATCTCAGCATTTCTTCTCTTGACCATTTTGTCTGCCATGTCATGCATGCAGTTCACTGTGCAACTGCATCCATGTGCTCAGGCCCATGCATGCCTTGGTGAAATAAATGTATTTTCCTGCTCCATCAAAAAACTAGCTCAGAAGTAAAAATGAGGTTGTCAATATATTAAAAACAAATTGACTGATCCTTTGCAGAATATTTTAAAGCACAAATCAGCATTAAAGTCAACAGTAAACAACAGCTAGAACCTACCCACCACATAGCCAGCCTAGACCCTCAGCCAGTGGAATTATGGTCACTCCATCAATTTCATACAATCATAGAATTGTTTGAGTTGGAAGACACCCTTAAAGGCCATCTAGTCCAACTACCTGCAATGAACAGGGACACCAACAGCTTCACCAGCTTGTTCAGAGCCCGTGTAGCCTGACCTTGAATGTCTCCAGGGACAAGTCCATCCCATTTATGCCATCTGAAGTTACACGTCCATTCTCTCTGTTACATCAGTTTTTTAGCATTACTCTAAAGCACCAAGGCCCCATTACTAACAGAAGCTCAGCACTTTGCACCATTATTTACTGCCCCTATTACTGTAGCACCTAGAGGGCTATGTCCTGGACCAATATCCTTTTGAGGCAGGTGCAGTGAAACTGCTGAACACAGGGACACCCCATGGGTCAAGCACCATGGCCAGATTTTCAGAAGGCTTCAGCCCCACCAACATCTCACCAAAAGCAATAGGAATTGCTGCCCCATTGGCTCTTTTGAGAATCTGTCTGTAAGGTGAGGAGTGTAAGACACGAGCCATCATCTCTCACCCCATGTTAGCTTACACCTCTGGCCCTGACCTACAGCCCAGGTACCTCATTCCGGCATAGAACAGCATTTCTAATGATGGGCGGTAGCCAGCATCTAGGCAAGATCATTGGAAAAAATAAGAAAAAAAAGAATAATACTTTTTAAAAAGCAACACTGTTGGCTCTTAGTGGGATAGCAACCTTTTCATTTCTGGATTTGTATTCCTACATTTGAATCGGTCAGCCCAAATTTCCGAGTGCAACAGGCTGCACGCAGTGTGCCGCTCTGTCCAGCATGCTGGCCAACGTGCGTCTCTTTGGCAGGATGTTTCTCAGTCCAGCTGTAGTGTGGAGTACTCAGAATCTGAACTGGAGTTTACAAAATACCCTGTCCAGCTTACACTCCTGTTATGTGTAAATACTCTGCGCATCCATTCCATTTGTGTAAAGAATAAAGCACACACAATTATAAATTCAAGATGTATATTTCATACTAGCCGTGTCCTTGCTTATTTATTCCACTCCAAGCTCTCAGCTGTGGTTCAGTTGTAAATGCTTGATAGAGTGTTTATAAATATGTCATGAATTTTATTATAAAATATTAATATTAAAGCATTTTTACACTTTATAGCAAATGGCTTCCTCACAAGGCATAATTTGTCTTTTTTCCTTAACACAGAATAGCAAAACAAAAGAAGGAATATGCTCTCAATATGTCTTGAGACCCTATCAAATATGCTCTTTATTAAAAGCATATCTTGAGACCCTATCACATCCACCACACATGAGAGGCAGAAATCTGGAAGTGGGATGGTAACTTCAAGAATAATTGAAGATAAAGAAACTTTTCTTTCTTGCACTGTTTTCCTTTTCTGACTTTGCAGAGATGTGAGAGTTAGCAGTGCGAAGATGCACTCTGGTGAACTGATGTTTCTGTTACCTTATCACATTTCTTCATCTTGGAAAATTATTAACGTACTTTTTTTCTTTTAATTCATGATTTTTTCCATGTTTCTGACAACACAGCCATCAGGCTAAGTACTGTAATAGTTACATGCGTGCAACCAGTTTAACAGAGCATAAGCATCAGTTGTGTAATGGGGTCCCAACAGCTCAGGAACCTTGGCTGTTTGTCATCCCAGGAGAGTCTTTGCAGATGTCTTATGGGCTCTGGGGTGGCCACGTGAACACTGTGAATTTTCAGTAGACACAGAAACAGGACAGTGACACTGCTTATGACACACAGACAGTGCTAAATTGAGCCTGCAGAGGACTGCAGAGCTTCCATATGGCTCTGGGAGCTACAACTGGCACTGCAAGGAGAAAAAAATCTGCCAGCCGAGTTTTATGTGCATAATGACAAAGATGGTTAATCACCTAAATGTTCATTGTGATGCTTTAAAGTTCTCGAGTAGATTCAGAAGAGTGGAGAAAATCCAAACCAGAGTTCACATTGATATGCAGATGAGTATAACTTAGAAGAAAAAAAAAAAAAAAAAGAGTTATTTTTGAGATGGCAGCCTGTTCACTGAGAGATTTTTCACAGCAGTAAGTTACTGCTCCAACAATTGTAGCAACAAAGCGATGTCGCTTTCCTGAGCAGCACTGTACAAAGCAGTCCGTAGGTGGGCTCTTCATTACAGAGCAGCCTCTCTTGAAGTACTTTCGTCTTCGCCCTGTTTCTGGGCAAACCTGAACTAATTCCCCAGACTAGATTATGCAGAAATGAGCAAAACGTGGAAGACAGGCTTTGTAAAATGCCTGGGAAATAGGAAATACTTGAAATTGCAGGAATCTGGGCATACTGTGACAGTGGTGCCAAACCTTGCCAGGCATGGAGCATGTCCTGAATGGGGACCTTCTCTCATCTGTCCACTGGCTTTGAATTCACACAGCCAGCCAAGTGTCTTGACTCAGTTGTCCAACCACATCACTGTGGCTTGAAAGTCACTATGTCCCAGTCTGAAAAAATATTGGGAACCAGAGTCCAAGGGAGCTGGGCAGTTCTTCTACTCGCAGGTACAAGTGGGTGCCTAGTTTGTCATGGGACAGTCATCTCACACCAACTTCCAAAGGAGTTCGGCTGCCCACCCAGCATGAGCAAGTTATTTACTTCACTATGATCATCACACTTTGTTACATAGCAAGGCAATGAATGACTGTGAGAGAGCATGAAAATGAGCTTCAGTTCCTAAATCCCTGGGCACTTACCAAATCCTCTTCCCGCCAGTAATCCACACAGCAATCTTTACTATCAGAAATCTTGGATAACACGAGAATAGTAATAGACCAACCAGAGAGGGATTCATCTACAGTGCTATTGCATTGCCCACTCCTGTGAGGAAGGTAGGTGACAGCGCAGCTGCAGGGCAGCAGAGTTGGGTGATTGGCCACCAGTACAATAACCAGAGCTGAACTGGTGTCCAAAGCCATTAGGAAAGCTGTGGGCCAGAACAGAGCTCCCCTGCTCTGTGAAGGAGGGCTGTTCTGGATAGCATCATCCACTGCAGGCACTTTCTGATGGAGACATTTCCTCCCTGATACCCTGGGGTGTTAATGATGTTGAATATCCCAAGGAGGCAGAGCATGGTGCCGAGAAGAGATACCTAATTGTATTTAGTGAGAAAATTGAAATACTTGTTGCAGAAGCTCATTAACTGCTGTCAACTGCTCATTAGCCCTCCATCTAAGCAGAAGCAGGTCTTGGCAAGCAGGGAAAATGAATTAGGTCTAATATATTGTTATCTTAATAGTAATAGGGCTGCTACAGCACCAGCAGAAAAGCAGTACACAGCTCACTCCTACATTACACCAGCTCATTAGCTAAGTCCTGGGCTGAATAACAAGCCTGAATTTGGCGTATGCTCTGCTAAATACAGGAGGTAAAGAACTTTAACCTATGTCTCACAGCTTTCCTTTCATACACTGATTCTCTGACACTTCCAAAGACCTTAGCTTGCAAGCAGCAAGCCCTCTGCAAAATTGAATCAGCTGTAAATTAAAATTTGCATGTCCTTAAACTGAAGAGATCTGGTATGGGGCTTAAACACGAAAGAAAAGCACTAAGATGCTGGAAACTTGTTCATTATCTTGAATGTCAAGGCACAGGGCTAAAACAGCACAGTTTTCACCACACTTAAGTACTAACAATGTCAAACTGATGTCAAACAACCGTTTATTTCTGTCCTTTTCTAATAAAAAGTGTTTTGAATGCTGTCAAGCTGATGACTCAAAAAACAAATCTCAAGGACCTGAGAGCAGATGTTTGTCTTTTATTCCTGTTATTGTCTATGTGCAGCATTGGTCTTGGACAGGCTTCACAGGGTGCAGGAAAGCACCCACTTTCCCTCTCTGGTTGTGTATTTACTGACAGTGTTGGATGTGATCTGCTGGGATTCAATTGCTGAGCAATGGCAAATATTTTCCAAGCATTCAGCTCCTAATCTGTATGTAATCCTTCCTTAATAGAGCTAGCTTTTGCATAGGTAAGCATACTTTACAAGATAATTCCAGAGCTTCTTTTTTTAATGGCAACCACACTGCCATATTTTAAAGATCCTGAATGAGAAAGAAAACAATATTCTGAAGCTGTATCCACTAAGTAGGGAAAAGCCCTGCAGATCCCCAACTCCAAAGCAATCAGCAGAAGGAGCATTTCCAACTAAACAAGCATAGGTGCTCACCTGAGCTTAGCTCACAGAGGGACTGGATTTGGTGTGCATGTGCAGTGTACAGAGGTGAGGTAAGTTACTTTGGGGTATGAAGGGGGGTGGTAATCTCATCAACTACAGCAGGTCTCAGATAGGTGTGATAAGAGCTGTGATGCAGGGAATGTCTCCCATTAACCAGCAGAGTTACAGATGGAGGCTGAAGGGTCTCTGAGAACAACATTATGTAGGATGACAACTCATTTTCAAGGCATTAAAGAACCTGAAATAAAAGACAGGGGAGCAAGCAAGTGGTAATTCATAGACTTATGAAAGAAACCAGTTTTAATGGAGCCTTTGCCCATGGAGACGAGTCCCTTTTGATCACAAATTTCTGCCCCACTTACAGCAACTATATTCCTTTGCACAGAAATCGAAGCCTGGATGCACCACAGTGTGTGCCTAATGACTTTGTGCAGTCAAGTTATGATTTCACTGCTCACAAATGTTTCTTGAAGAGCCCATCCACACAGGCATCCCAAACCCATCTCCTTTAGCCAGCTCCACTAGCTGCAGTGAATATCTGAAGGTTTGCTTTTCCCCACAGGCACGCACACGTGCATACAGAATGGCAGAATGGCTGGGTTATGAGAGACCAGAAACTCTGCAACATTTTGACTCATAGAGAGGGTACACATCTACATATTACTATCTCATGGAGGGTTTGCCACCTTGGCTGGAGTAGAGCCATTGGTTGCTGGAAGTTAAGACTGTTTAGGAATCAGCTCTCTTGATAGCAGTTAGAGCTGAGTGTTCCCAAGCTTTCCATAGAAAAACAGCCAAAGATTTATATTTGCCCTCGGTGACTCTTGCCACCCATTTGGTATGTGACAGGGGAATTTGCCTCCGTATTACATATGCCCATGGTGCTGAGTAGTAATAATGCTGCACTGTCCCACTATCTGTATGATCTCTGTTGTGCTAGCACAAACATAAGTGAGGAATGATTTAAACCACAGCACCACTATTGTGATTTTTTAGCCAGAGGTGCAAGAAGCGCCAACAAGGAACAAAAAAAATATGACAGGAGAGTGATGTTTAATTGTAAAGGCCATAATAAACATCTGTGTTTGTGCATGGATAGAGGGTAGATAGATAGAGAAGGCAGGCATAGCAACCAGAACAACTCTCTGGGTAGGAATAGGAGAGGTTATAAAGCCTGCCTTATGGATCTATCACTCCTGGCTCCCTCTGAACTTCAGCTGGGATGCTTGTGCCCAGTTCCAGGGCTCCTCTGTTCCATGCATCTGTCAGTCTCCTCAGCCTGACTTCCTCTTCTATGCTGGAGGAGATAGAGTTCACACATCTGTTAGCAATGTGCATGCTGTCTCTACAAGTGGTGGCCCTACTGTGGTGACCATCAGTAAAGGAGAGGTCGTAGTTAATGGTTTTATTATGTATATGTGTTATGAATTCAGTCACTGGGCAACATTATGGGAACTGGACAAAAGGAGAAAAGGAGCCATCAGTGGCTTCCTGATTTTGCTCTATCCCAGCAACTTCTACTGGAAGTTCTTTGAAAATAATTCGTCTTCCATTTCAACTGAGTGAAGCATTACAGGCACTACATTAATGTATTCAATTACAGCCATGTTGGAATTCAGCCAGGACGATGTGCCAGACACTCCTGCTATTTCTAACTCAGTCAAGAGACCAGTCTTGACCTCAAAATACAGAGATGGATGCACTAATACACAGTTCTCAACACATCATGTTATTCCCATAGGTTTAGGAGCAATACCATAGGTCAGTGCTCTATTAAGCACCTTGCTGCCCTAGAGATGTCTCCTGTATGGTGCAGATGAAAACAAAAGCACTGAAGGGAAAAAGCAGCACTCAAAGCTGAAGAGTTGGTGTGGCTATGAAAAGCTGACTTGTTGACAGCATCAGGGTTGCAATGAGTGTTATCCTAAATCCATGACTTTCCAGTCACTTACAGTAACATGTCTTCACTGGCTACCGATCTGGCTGGGTCTGGGACACATGTGAAACACACAGACAGAAAAAAAAAAATGATCAGGATAACAAGGATAATGATAACAAAAGCTATACAAACAACAAAAAATAAAGGCATTCTGCATGGTTCGAAATTTCAGGGTTTTAGCTGCATGCCAAAAAGAAAAGGAAAGTTGAATGTGGTTGAACTTTTCATGAAGAAATAATACCCTAAAAGTGTCATTTAAAAAATGTTATGTATTTTGATATTTGGGAGTTGGAATAAATCATTTTACACTGACAGATCACAACAAGCCCTCATCACCTGGGGTTTCTTTGTTCAATATAAAAACACCTTTAGAAACCTATCTTTTGGTCTGGCTAAGTTTGGCTTATATAAACCCAGCATCTAATGGAAAAAAAAAAATTGTTCCAGACAAATGAGCTCTATCCAGACCCCTGAGAAGTTTCTACAGTTTAATATGAAGTTTATAATGTGATATGGGCACTCACTTGACAGAGGCAGAGATTTGTGAGCCATTAGTAAGAGACCACATCATACACTCAACACAGACCAATTCCCTTCCAACAGTGAAAGCAGGAAATAAATGACAAATGTGTGATAGAGCAGGGACTAGAGACTTTAACTGCTCAAATGGTAATGCACATTCGAAAAGTGAGCTGGAAAGAAGTGCATCTGAGAAATATCAAGCATCCCAAAATCTTCCTCCTTCTCAAATCTATTGAAGGACTATTTTGTTAATTACTGCCCATGAAAGAGTATTTTAATTGTATATTTTTAAACAATGCTTTTATACCAGAAAATAGTTAGTGATGAAGGAAGAGAAGATAGCTTAGATAAAAGTGTTTAAATATGTTTCAAGTTGTAAGAAAATCAGACTTAAGGTGATGAAGCAAAGGGACAGAAGGAAAGCAGCTGTCCATGGTGCCGTGGTTACAAGCGAGACTGTAAGACTTACAGAATGAATTATGACATAACAAATAGCAATCAGGTGAAGGGGAGATAAATAATGAAACAAATAGGAGTAAAAATAATTTGGTGGAAACCATCATAGTCAGAAGAGGAAGAATGGAAAAAAACACTGCCCAAAAATTAGTGTAACCCATTGGAAAATTTGTCAGCAAAACTTGGTGTATGGAGAAGACTGATACTCTTCATCTGCAGAATGCTGTTAGCCCAGTGTCTTCAAGATCGAATACCACACTATAAATACCAACATCTGATCTGATTGAAGATGCTCATAGCAGTCACACATCACGTGTTTTTCCTCTGTCATTCTCCATCTGAGACTCTAGCCTCTTACTAATCCTGCTATTTAACGTGCATTACATGCACATGCATTACCAGACTAAAGCATTCAGCAGCTGAAAGATTTCTTCCAAACAGCCAAAGAAGCTTGCTTCAGATGAACATATTTGTTTGAAATAAGCATCTCTACCACTCTGAGCATTTTCAATGGCAAATAAGCATTAATCACAGACAAATAACTGATGAGATTCCCCCTCTCTGACTTAAGATTCTGTAATTTAAAGACTCAGAAAAATGATCTACACCTCTAATGCAAGAACTGAATCCAGACATGTTTTCTTGAATGTTTTTTTTCTTATTCTTGCACCATAGTCACCGTGAATAAGAAA
This sequence comes from Gallus gallus, assembly GCF_016699485.2. NCBI lineage: Eukaryota > Metazoa > Chordata > Aves > Galliformes > Phasianidae > Gallus > Gallus gallus. Next base: position 189,143,625 of record NC_052532.1, on the reverse strand, counting down.
TAATAATTGAGAAGGACCCCTAAACATCTTATTTCAACTTTGTTATCTGAGATCTACAGGGGACAGTTCCATAAGTTTTGACCTCAGCATTTCCCAGACACAAAGATGGATAGAAGAATGTAAAAGACAACATAATGGCAGTACTGTCAGCCAAGCCCTGTAGACAATAAGAGTGTGAGAAATGCTGATGGGGTTTCAGAAGCTTGAAAAAAGTCCTATAAAATGTCAGTAAAATGTTTTAAAAAAGAAAAAAAAATGAATATGACAGGCATAAAAATCTAGTAAGATGAAGATCTGTTGAAATATAAAATGCCATTTTTCATCAGAGATCAAGCTAAGCTTAGTCTACATGTATTTTTCTTACAACAGCACACTTTTCCTGTTTCACACTTGGTTTGCAAGTGTAATAGTTAGTTTATGTAGTTTTCTGCCAAAAAAAAATGCCCAGCAAGCTGCTTTTTCAGCTTGGGAATGCAATAAAAAATGCTGTTTACCTATCACACATTTTTAAGCTGTTGAGTTTTTTAACTAATAATAAAAAGTGTCAATTATATTTTTAGCTGAGGAAACATGGTCCTGACCCCATTCAGGTTATCTCTTCTGTCAGTTACTGTTCCCTGTCAGTGACACATTAGTGCCAGAGCTGGGGGCAAATTTCAAGTTCATTTAAGTTCACCCAGGAAATGTAAGACTAAAAGTGGTTAGAATTCTAAATGTGGGATAAAAACTTATGACACCAATGTTGTTTTTTTTTTAAAGGACTGATTATTTTAAAAACAATTTCTGCTTTTCAACCCAGAAATCTAAATGCTCCACTCTAGTATGTGAAGTCTAAAGTCCATCAGGTGAAAGGAAAGGACCTTTCCAGACCTCCTGCATGGTCTCATCTGGGCAGAGTAGTTTGAGGTAATATTGTTTGGTCTCCCAGGAATTGGTTTGCTCTAGACATTGGCAGTGATCTCCAGAAAAACTGATAAATTCTTATTCTGAACTGATACAGCACCCAAACTGCTGAAGATGAATGACCACCTACTAGCACCAATGAGAGGCTGCATGGTTTGAACCACATGCACGAGTGTGATGATCGCTATATGCAGGAGTACACATAACTATGATAAATCATAGGACTCAAATGAATTTTCCAGACACTTACCAAGAAGGAATGCATCCATTCAGACCTGAACTTCTGAGTACACAGATGGGTTTGGTTTCCCAGCTGTTTCTGCAACCACATAGCATGTGTTAGCTACAAGTGTGTTGTGTGAATACACAATCTACTGTTAGTAATAACAGCTTGATTCTGCTAACAGGTTATTCCTAAGAAGTACTAGCTGTGAACTGCCCCAACTCAGTCCCCTGCCAGGAAAAAGGGGGTTTACAACTGTATGAACAGCTGCGGTAAATTTTCTATTCCTAGGAGGTGATGTTTGTGCTTTATCAATTCCATGTGTTTGCATCCCAGTAATACCTAGAAGCCACAGCCAACACAATGTCCTGGTATGCCTAACAGGCAGCATAAAACAAAGACACGACCTCTCCTGAAAATATTATGTTTAAAAGCAAATAAGATCATGAAAAGGTAGGAGTAGGTACAATGCAATGAAACGTCTGATTAAAAAAAATGTGACTGAAACATCAGATTCTTGAAGATCCCTACCTATCCATACCACTGCCCATATTTGTTTGTTAATACCTAACAAGGAAGATTATCAAAATTCCAGGACTGTCCTTCCACTTTCATTTCCACCAGTGACAGCATCAGTTAAAGCAATTGACTCACTCGCCCCTCCTTCTACTCAGTCATCTTTAATATGAATGAACTCTCTGGAATGGTTCACTCCATGGGCAAAAGTTGGGGCAGGCTTTTGATGCTCTTCAGACATTTACAAGTGGCAAAACCAATCTCTGCATTCAGACACAGGGTTATTGGTGAAGAGGAAACATCTAATCAGGAGGAGAAAAAATACACCATATTTATATATCTATGTAAATTAACAGCAGTCATAAGTCAACTTATACAAAGAATTTTCTTGGTTTCTGTGCTTGCATGAATTTTTAATATTCCTTATAGCTTGGCAAATCTCATTTGAATGGCATTATCTTTGCACAGGCTGTCTGCTTTGTAAAGTCTCTAAAAACCTAACACTTCCATGGGGAGAAAAGTAATTAAAAATTAAAGAATAGGTCACAATATACATCTGTAACCTGATCCTGAAAGATATTTTCATGCAGCTTTAATACTGATACAACTGCCCTTGTAACTTAAGATCCTCAAATTCATGCAAGTTACCAGATATCCCTAGCCTGCTTTTTCCTAGTACTGGTGGGGCTCTTCATTTGACAGGGTATCTCTTACTGAGAGTTTTCTCAAAATCAATATCACATGCTCAGCAACTTCATTCCCCAGTGACCTCAACAGCATATAGCATCCCAAGGACTAGTTGTCTTTGTAGTCCAATTCCATCTTTGTGGCAAAGATATAATTATGTTCAGCAGGAAACATGGCAGATAGGTCAAATTTTGGCAGTGATGACTCAAAAAGTATACTGTAGGCATTCAGGAAAAAATAGAATTGTGGGAGGGCTTTATGTGTACCACTGCTTTTGGAAATATTTTCACTTCATAAAGATGTTAACATACAAGTCTTCTCAGACATTGCACCTGTAGTTTCTTCTTTGTCTGATGAGTGCACACAGGCATTAAAAAATCATGGGCATTAACTTCTCTGGTAGCAGACTTGATGAGCAGATAGACCATCCAGTGACCACATCACATTTAATTATTAAATCAGTTGAGGTACCTATGGTCTGGGAGGAGACAAACACTGCTCTGTCTTGCCCAGCCCTGGCTCTACATCTCTCCATCACTGCTGTTTCATCACAAAAATCATGGCACTAATGGGTGTGAGGATCCACAGGATGGTCAAGAGCTTGCTCTGGTGGCCCTAACACACAATTCCTTAGGTTAATAGAGTGTGTTTCAAAGAAAGTTAACACAATACTTCCTGTATTAGTGATGATTAAGAGCAATAAACTAGTAGTTCAGGTTGTTGGTTTGGGGGGTGGGGAATAAAGTTTCCTAGTTGACACCCAGAGAATGATGCCTTCTATCTTTCTTGGCTGTTTACACAATCACTTCCTGCTTCTTGCCTCTGGACATCAATGAACTAGTGTTGTTTCCACCACAGAGCTCTGTTGCTATTGAAACCGTTTGCTGCCTGGCTCACCTGTCTCCTCTCTAGGCTTCCAGCAGCTTAGAGCACAGCTAAACCTTTGATCTTGATAGGAGGAGGATGGACTAAAACTCAGACAGCCTCAATTCTATTCTATTCTGGCTTCTTTCTAGGTCTCAGACTTCACATCTGGAGTATATGGATGTTAGATTCCCCTTCACATAACAGGAAGTTCTTGTTTGAAAGATGATGATATATTGATATGAGGTATAGACAAAACAAACAAACAAAAGACTCCGGATTTATTCAGAAGAAAGACAGCCTTGCTCGAAATTCTCAGCTGTGTAAGGCAGCAGTGAATAAGGAGAGTGTGTGCAAGACCACATATCCCAGTACTATGCCCTTTAGTGGATCTAGCCCTGAGTTGATTTTGGTCTCAGTTCTATCCAGGCTGTTATCCTGCACACAGCAGGAGGATTCTGGCTGTCAAAAGCTCACTTGTTATCCCTCCATGGAGCCATTAACTTACACAACCAACTTGCACAGAAGCATCCTTTCACTCTTCAAACACTGAGCATGTTCTACTTAGTATTTATAAGCCAAGCCAAATTAGTAACAGATTTGAAATATAATTAACTCTCACCAGATGTAGCATTTTTTGTTTTCATCTGAGCATCATCCAAAAAGCTGAGAAAATTCTGCCCTTGAAATAGTCTTCTCTTGAAATATCAACAAAACTTGGCAAAAGCATATGCAGGCTGATTTAGTCAATGGTAAACTCTTTTGATCAGAATTAACAAAGGGAATCACCTTTCTGAAGCATGTGGAGTGGCTTCAGAAAATAAAAATCTGATATGAACAGCCAAACAGTCACTGCCATTGGAGATGAATTATTAAACAGATTAACATCTCTTAACAGTGAACTTGCAGGAACACAGACACCAGGGAAACACACAGTCCATTTAATTTGGGGTGCAGAGCAGAACAGAAAGACATGAGCTCTTGGAAGAGTTTCTCTAGAGTTGAGCCAGCTGGAAATTTCCTTTTGTTTTCTCTTAAAAAATATTTTTCCCAATAAAAATACTCAAAGGGAAAAAAATGGAAAAAAGTGTGGGAGGCAGAAACGTAGCCCTGCCACCTAAGGGCTACTGATGATTTGTTCTTCCTCTTTGGATGCCCTCGTGGAAAACTTCATGAAAGCCTTGCACATTTCGGTTTACAGATGACATGGGTCACTTACTCCCAATTTCCCAGCCCAGCGCCCAGAGACTGGCTCGTGCCAGTTGTAGGCTCTGTCCCTCATGTTCATTTTCAGTTGCTGTAATTCACTGAGGTAAGCCAAGAGTACATAAGTTCAATAGCTTCCAGCCTTGGGAAAGCAATGGGTGCTGCTGGCTGGCAAGGAAGGTGGGCAATGCTGAGGTTTCTGCAACTCCCCACCTGCCAGAGTCCTGTTCAGGAAGATAACTGGATGCTCAAGTATGTTCCTGCACTCAACCCTCAGAGAATGTTGGAAACACATGGGTTTGGAAACAAACACACTGGAGATGCATGTCTGGAATGCATTTAGAGCTGCACATCACAGTCCTTGAGCAATGGACAAGAAAATATAGTAAGAAAGAACAGACTCCCACCACAAATGTCCTTTCTGACTTTAAGAATTAATTAAGCTTCCATCATCCAAAGCACTGCAGAGACTGACATGATTGGTAGAGCAGATACCTGGTTATACTTGGCTCCAGTTCAGCTGGTCTCAGATGGGAAGAGAAGCACTTACAAACTGCATCAATATCGCTCCAGAAACACAGATGGACCCCTTAAAACTTTCAGACACCTTGAAATCAAACACCGTTAAGGGATGATAAAACATGAGGATAGCTCCTGCCATGAGACCAGGACTGGGTTACAACTTTTTAACCCACAGTATCCTGAGATCATAATGACAGTCTCACTGCCTAATTACTAATCTCGCTGAGCACACTTAGGACATAATATGCTTTCTCAGTTACTAACATGAAGTTTGCAGGACCATGACAAGTATGTGGGTATGGCCAGTAGCAAAGGATACTTGTGTTTTATCCTGCCACATGTATTCAATAGAAAGGCTACAGCTATTTTTCAGTACTAATCCTCTGTGTCAGCAGGTGCTGACCTCGTTATTGGAAGAGTGACCAGGAGATGAGCAAACAGCCATAAATGGAAAAGGGGGCAAGTTCTGTAAGCTGCTTTCTTTATCTGTAATTCTGCTCGACACTCAGGAGATACCAATGTCTTATAGAAATCCTGTCAAGTGTTTGTGACTCTCATCTCAACATCTTGTTGATTACACTTGTGAAAGGTAAAAAAAGAAAAGAGAAGAGAAGAGAAGAGAAGAGAAGAGAAGAGAAGAGAAGAGAAGAGAAGAGAAGAGAAGAGAAGAGAAGAGAAGAGAAGAGAAGAGAAGAGAAGAGAAGAGAAGAGAAGAAAAGAGAAGAAAAGAGCCTTCATTTTGACTTTAAATGCCACAAGTAATGCAATGTGACATTTCTGGTTTTAGATCTGACTTTGCCATTTCATACATACTGCGCTGTCTGGTTTTTAAATCCTTTCTCATGTAAGTAGAATTCTGTGAAATTAATGTAACGTCATTGATCCAATCTTTGAAGCTATTAGTGACTCACCCTTCTCCCCTTAACATGTTTCTCATCACTAGTAAGCAATGTATGGCCATTGGTACAGTTGCGTTCTAGTCCCCAAATCGATTCTGGGGGGATTTATGCCACTTGTTGGCATTTTCCATGCTTTGTTTACTGCACCTACATCCTGTAAAATGATGACAGCAACGCTCAAGTTGCTTATATCTCTAGTTTTCTAATAAGTCCACAAACACTCACAATAGACCTTAAGTATATGTTTACAGAGCTCCAAGCAGATGAGGCCATGATCTCCACTGGATCCTGGAGGCATTGCTGTTATAGAAAATATAATGTTATTGCACTGCCTGTGGGGGTGTTATTTCTCACTGAGAGGTAAAAGACTTATGAAAACTGCCTGGATTGTTGTTGTTTTCTTTGTCTGCATCTTGCACAACTACCTCTTCACACTGTGCAAATACATTCTGAATATAATATTCCCAGGCACAAATGACTAAGAAATTCTGCCAGCATATTAACCTTCGATCTGCAGCTTTCCATTTCTCCTCTACACTTATTACTCCTCAAGGTCTGGTAGGTAAGCACTCCTTACCAGTTCACCACTGATTAAACCCATGCCACTGTGCTCCTATGAAGCACTGAAATTGGTACCAGTGGAGCAGCAAAAGGAAGCAACAAGAGAAAATTTCAGCTGCATAGTGAGTTTCTTTGGGCTAAAAATTAATATCCAGGTTAATGCTACAGAAGATCACTTGCTTGTCTTATTGAAAAATTGGACTGGATAAAGTCATGGAAAATGTATCAGAAAACTCTGTTCCTGGAGGATGGACTAGGAGAACAACCAGGTTTTTGTGAAATCTGATCCTTGCTGATCACTGTCTCCTTTCTCTCTCCAAAAATGTGAAACAATGCCACACTTTCCAGAGGAAGACTAGGAGTAAAAAAATAATATTAAAAAAAAAAAAGTGAGATAATCAAGAAAATGCCTTTTTCTTATAACAAGAAAAAGCTGTCCAGTAAGCAACTGGGAAAAAAAGTTTCTGAGAGTGACTTGAACAAAAATAAGATAAGTGTATCGTGTATCCACTGGGCTCATTTAGTACATTTATTAGCTATGATTCCACTGTCTGCACGGAATTGTTCCTGGTTTACCTCCAGCATAATTTAAAAGGCTTGATGACAAAGGTAATGAGCCTTGGAGACATTTTTACCTACACAGAATCCATATGCCATTTTTTGATCTTGCTACTCATACTTAATGACATACTTAAAACCAATGAGGGGATTAAAGGCTGGACCTTATTTAAAACAAAAATAATTGGATCCCTACCTTGGTATCTTTTTTTTTTTTTTTTTTTTTCTGGTGTTATGAATAAAGTTACTGCTCATCAGTTAAACATGCATGATATGAGCAGGAAGAGCAATGCTTGCTTCATCCAAAGCAAATGTGGCTTCAGACTTAATGTTGTGCAAACTGAGCTACATTGCTTCCAAAGCAAACTTGGAGACCAGTGTGTTCCTAAACTGAAGAGCAATGGAGAATGCATTCTACAGTTATTTTAGTGACTTTGTGTGTGTTCTGGCAGCTCCGTTCCAGAGAAATTAGCTACACAGAAGTATGAAGATCAAGCAAGCTGTTTCCCAGTGTATTCTATGGTGCCTCCTTGGGAGGGATGGGAATGCTGGATGCTTAGTTAATGCACATAACTAAAACTTAATTCAGTAAAATGCTTATTCTAAGTTCAACTGTAAACATACATGTAAGATGTTTACAGTAATGCAACGGAAGAGCTTCAAACTAGCATTAAGGAGAGCTGAAGTGAACAAGACACCTGGTTCAAAGGAAGCCTTGCTTCTATTCAAGGAGCAGAGAAGGAAGAAGTGTAGGAAGGGGCTTTCAATTTGGCCAACCATAGGTTTTTAATTCTTTTTGAAATTAAACCCTATAAATCAGTGTTTCTCCTCTTACAATTATGGGGCCCAGTTTTGCTATTTAAAAGTAACCCCCAAGTGCTCTTGGAAAATTTATAATCGGAATCTCAATTTAATCTGCTCCCACAGGTCTGCCAGAATCTCCCCAACACTTTTTCACTGGAAGTTGTTTTTTTTTGTTGGAAAGAGTGCAATGTAACAGCTGCATCAGAAGCACTGAGAGGTGTTGACATCTGTCTGGGGAAAGGTGCAGACAGAAACAAGTTGTTGGAGATGAGAAGGGTACACCAAACCAACAGTAGTGTGCAGTGTCAGTGTAGGGATCATTTAGGGTCCATCAGTTAGAGATCTATCACTTTCCTTTACTTTTCATATCATTTCCATGTCCAGGGCTTCCTTTCCACGTGTGCGTGGTATGGCTCTCCCACCAGTATCATGGATGAGATCCTACAGGGCACAGATAAACAGAGAAGCTGTCTGCTTCCTATTCCTCAATAAGCACATATGGGCAGAAGTCTCCTTTTAACTCCAGCGTGGCAAATTTCACCCAGACAGCTCATTGCGTTTCACGTGTGGGCGGTAAAGTCATCTCCTGCTCTTCTCAGCTTCTCATGAGCTCAGAATGACGACTCAGTTCTCGACCTTCAGTCGGCAGATGAGAAGTGAGAAGTAGGTGACAATAAGCAGAATTGCCTGCCAAGCCCTTGTACAAGGGCCTTTCCTTAAATAGGCTTTCTCTTCAGAAATAAAAGGTTCCTCAGAAAATAGGAAACTTCTGCCCAAAGATACTCTTCAACATCACTAAATAATGCCTTGAGGTCGGTAAAGTTCAGTATTTTTCAAACTAACCAGCAGGATTAATCCCTGCTCTTAGAGATGTACAGATAACTAATAGAAAAGTGTAGAAAAGGTGAAACCATACTCTTAAGATATGAAGAATGATAGGACAAGAGGCAATGGACTCAACTTTCACTGTGGGAATCCCAAATTAGGTATATGGGATTTTTTTTAAACCACAAAGGCGGTCAAAAGCTGGTACCAGGACCCAGATAAATGGCAAAATCTCCATGCTTGGAGATTTCACAGCTCAGCTGGATTTGACTGATTTACCTGCTCTACAGGGACCCACCCATTCTGAGTGGGAAGGCAAGACTCAATGACCTCCAGACTTTCCCTCTAACCCAAATTATTCTACAATCCTGTGATACTTACAGTCACGTACCTTGAAATCAGGACTTTTTTTTCTTGCAGCAATGTAACATGGAGGTTTGCAACCTGAAATTTAAATTGTGCAATTACTCTTTGCAAGGAGCTGTGAAACTACCTGATTAATATGTCAGAGCACTACTAATTCTTTTACGTACATCACTGTGGTATAGATATATTTTGTATTGCCATGTAATTTGGGGAAATACATTTCCACTCCCAATTACTCCTAGTTTAGGTAAAGGAAAATAACAAGAAAGAGACCAAGTGAATTCTCCACAACATGCAGCACACAGGGCTAAAATCTCAGTCTATAGTGTTGAACCTTTAGATGTTTAAACACAGAATATCAGAAATCAAACATAACATATACATCTGAAAGTGCCAAATCCAAAAAACTATCCTTTATTTTTACATTTACTCTAGGCAAAGCACTGAGCACCTTCCACAGATTCTCAAGATTTAAAGGGTAGGTAATACAAATTACTGTGGAAAAATCAGTAATATGGCACAGATTTTGCTGCAAGGGAAGTGAAGATGCCTTTTGCCCCATCCCTCATTGGGAACCTTCCCATATAAGACTTGTATGTCCTCAAAAACTGCCTCTTTTAGCCATCCCCAAGCCTGGTGCTGCAATTTTCAATGTGCCATTTTGACCTTTATTCCCTTTTCATGACAGAAGTCTGAATTCATTACACACCACTCTAGAAGAGGCTTACACTGAATATGAGAGCTGTCTGCAAGGCTGTCCATGTATCTTCTCTGTGCTGGAAATTAAAGGTGCTTAGCTAGATGCCCCAGCTACCAAGGGTGATGTCTCCTGCTCCTTCTATATATGACCAGCCAAGCCCACTGTTAGGCCTTTTGGTCTGCAACTCAATTCAGTGGGGTACAGGAGGGCTTACTTCTTTCTCTGTGTATAAAAGGACAACCATTGTAAAGAAATAGTAATTATGGTTTGTCACTTGTCTGGTTTTGTGTTTCAATATAGGGAGGTAAGTAGGAGGTAGAGGTGGAAATGACAGATCTAAATGGGAACTCTGGGTATTAGCATCTCTGAATTACCATTGTCATCACTACTGTGTGGCCATGGAAACAATAAGACAAGTGCCTGGGCATTTCTATGGCGAAGAGCAGACAGGAAGACAACATGCAAACATCTCTCAAGTGTTTCATTGCTGAAGCAACTGTGATTTCCCAGATCCAGTTCCCTCTGACATGTGCAGAGGAGAAAATGAAACCCCCAGGCCCCCCCAGGGTTTCCACGCAAATATCTGCTGTGACATTCCAGGCTTCAGGCTGCCCAAATGTATGCCAGCAGCTTCAGAGTGAGACTTAAGTAATATTAGTTATAATATTGTCAGTCTTAGATTCATAGAAAATCCTGAGTTGGAACAGTTCCCCAAGTATCATTAAGTCCAGCTCCTGGTTCCACACAGGACCATCCAAAATCCCAACCCTATGTCTGACAGCCTAGATCCAAGCACTGCTCAGATTGACTGTTGTCCAAGGCACCCTAAAATTGTTGGCACATACAAATCTAATGGCACTCTGGTGTGTGCACCAGTCTTAACAGCTGCAGCGCTTGTTAAGCACCTAAACATATTTAATCAGCTAAGTGAGAACCTTCCACGAGAACTCTGTAACATCTCAAAGAAAAAAGTGACCCCCTGAGGACTGCAATCCATTCAGAACACCTGGAGGATACTTGCTATACTTGAACAGCATGGGCCAAAGGCCATCACCTCTCAAACTGCAGCTGAAGGATGAGAATTGCCGATGGTATTTGAACCCACTATGTCAGCGATGTGCCAGAGAAACAAGTCACAAGAAACAAGAAACATAAATGCACTTGTTCATTATTAATCACAATACTGAACTTAAAGAATGAGAAGGAAATTATCTATTATCTGTGAAAGGTATTTATGAAAACACCTTTTTTTTGCTTTACTATCTTATTTAGAGAACTTCAGCTAGATGTTACTGCCAGCTTAGATAACTTCAGGGAGCACTTGGAAAGGCTCAGGGTATCCCACACTGTTTACTACAGAAAGAACACAGTTATGTGGATGCATGGACTCACATAACTTTATGGTAATAGCACGAATAACTCAGCTAGTTGTGGTAAAATTTTACTACAGAACATTTCTGGCTAATAAGTAAATCATTTTAAGAAATGAAAATGTTAGATCTATATTAGCGCACTGGGCATACAGAAGCGTGATGAGCAACAGGGAAATTATTGTTGCAGGCACTCTACTACTGCTTTTTCTGCCATTAGTCCAAAAGTTTCCCTCTAGCTTTCCAGGGAACAGCACTATCACACACTAGTCTCCTGTCTGATAACCATAGAATGCCCAGCAGCCTGCAAATGCTGCTTATCAGCTTCAGACAACAAGAAGCTTCAATTCATAGTGATCAGGAAACATTTCTGGGAAATGCAAAGGTTCTCTGATGGCTGTTCCCACCATCATTGATTGTTGAAAGGGTTGGGAAACTTTGTGACCAGTAATATTTAATGTGTAAAAGGGCTACTCCAAAAGTAATGTCTCCTATTTTTGGTGGATGCCCCATCCCTGGAGACATTCAAGATCCAGAACGGACCAGACTCTGAGCAACCTGATCTAGGTGTCCTTATTCATTGCAGACGAGTTGGACTAGATGACTTCTAAGAGTCCCTTCCAACTCAAACAATTACATGATTCTATGATTTTACAATATCAGAGGCAGATGGTAGTGGTTTGGCAGCAGAGGTTGTTGTAGATTCTCTGGAGATAAATAGGAGGCATTATTTTTGGAGCGACCTATAGGCATTATGATAAGGATAGTCAAATCTCTTCCTTTGGACTATTTATCCTGGAACTGGGAAGAAAACTCTTTCCACTTATCACCACATACCTGGCTACACATTAGGGAAATTCTTCAGTATCTAGAAGAATAATCTACAGCTGGGTTTGATGAATTGGCCAAGGACACCAAAACATATTCTCCCATTCATCAGCATACACCACTGCAAGATGTGCAAGATGAGTTTACATCGTTAGTAAGAAAAATTAAGGAAACATGACAGTCCTGCTAGGAAAAACAGCCCTCATGTCTCCTCCTACAAAAGACTCTGTTCATTTGGCCCCGGTACTGCAAAAATTAATCTGTCTCTTGAAAAAATGAGATTGCACAGATTCTCGCTGGCAGCACACAACAAAGCATTGTAATCCCCTGTGTCATTCAGTTGGAAAAAAAATCTGACTGGTAGCAAGGCGAATTTCCTTTGTCTACAAGTAAAACATTCTGCCATGGCATTTGCAGTGGGTTGATCTATTATCAAAGTAAAAATTAATTCCTACACATTGTTAACAAAATAGTATGCATTTTATTTTGCCTACAAACTGCCAATTATGTGATTCACGGGAATTATTGTATGTCACAGAGTCTTGCTGTACAAAAATAGCTTTTCATTCAGTGTTTCTTTCCAGATTCCACATGTTGTGAGTGCTCCAGATATCCAGCCGCCAGATATTCCCCAGTGCTAAGTAAAGATTTATAAGCCCTTTTCTTTGCTGTGTTTTAAAATGCACTTAGACTGAACATGAACAAAACTTGAAATTTGGTGTCTCAGCAACTTGGGCAGCAGAGGTAGAATTGGATTCTGTCCATGACCTCCTCTGGGAACACAGAGGTTTTGCAAGCACCAGGGTCATGCTTCTGCTTCTGAGCAATTTGGTGTGCTTGTGACTTTGAGATTAAGCTGTATTCTATAAAGGAGGTTGGGAGAGATGATGCAGGAGGAGTTAAAGTGTCCAGAAATGAGACAGGGGAGGTTTAGGTTAGATATTAGGAGGACGTTTTTCACACAGAGGGTGGTGATGCACTGGAACAAGTTGCCCAAGGAGGTTGTGGGTGCCCCATCACTGGAGGCATTCAAAGTCAGGCTGGATCTGGGCAGCCTGGTCTGGTGGTTGGCAGGCCTGCACCCATCAGAGGGGTTGAAGCTAGACAATCAATGTGGTCCTTTTCAACCCAGGCCATTCTATGATTCTTTGGTGATTCTATGAAAAGCAGAGGTGAAAATTAAATTTACAGTAAAATCTAGGGCTTCTTCTTAACAGAAAAGTACAGAATTTCACAAAAGCTCTGCACCTCTGTAACTACAGTAAAAATACTCTAGCAAGGCAAGGGTACCATACAGAGCAGAACAATTCTATGTGTGTTGTCACCCCGGACACATTAGGACACATCATCGCAAAGAGTCAGAAAATCTACATTGCAATCCATGCTAGTCATGAATCACACCACTGATACGTAAACATCTTTCTCAGTTTCCAGCCACCTGACAACTCTCCTTCTCCAGAGAGCAATAGAGAATTTTCATCACCATTTTTTGACTAAAAAGTAACCCTATTTCTGCATAATCTAAGTTTTTGGTGAACTTTCCATTTCTCAATGAGACCACTGCTGTTGAACGTGTTATTCCAAAATCTTTAGCTGCCCAAACTGCTGCAGTACCTCTTGAAAGACACAGCGCAGCTGATTTACCCCATGGGCTGGATTATGGTGTTCATAATTTAGCAATGCCTGAGCTCAGGCTGGAGCACGATGACACATCCAGGACACAGATCTAAAGGAATCAATACTCCCAAACAACATATTTTCTCCCCTAGAAAGTGCCCATCTGTTGAAAACCAGTGAAAACAAACATCAAATAATCAAATACCAATATCAGTAACATAATTGCAAATACAAATTATCAAAATATTTGCATTCCCAGTGGAATTTATAATGAAGTCCGTTGATTGAAACTTTAACAAAAGTGGGAATTTCTGGGGAAGCAAAACAAACAATACCAAGTTCAAACACAAGCAGCTCATTAACAAACCATTTTAGTACAGTGAGTTGATGCGGGGAAATGTGTATTATAACCCAGTGGAGATGTTTTACTGAAGTTATCATACCACAAGATGAGATGCCATGAGCAAGGGGGAATATTATGAAGCTAAAGTGGCAGAGAGACTCAAGCAGACACTTTCTTCTTCAGTATCCAAACTGTGATCAAAGTCTTTTCTTTGGAAAATGATGAAAAAAAAATTGAATCAAGTCTGAGAGAAAGGAGAGGGTTGGCAGCAAATCAAGTCTGGGCAATACCCACAAATAGTCACAGGAGATAATTGCACAGTGATCTGTATTGCCATCCAGAAAGATATCTGATACATCGTCTACTTCTGACAGACCCAGAAGTGCTGTGCTTAATACATTTTGGTAAAACTCGCATCATTTGCCATGCCAATAAAGTACAAATGAGTTAGCAAGGACTGAATTTTTCCAACTTCTCTCTCTTATGGACCATCATAGCCATATATTGGCCATATATACTTTTACAAATTTTATTGGCAAAAATATAAGTCACAAATTATACAAATTTAAGTCATAAAACAAACCAAAGAGATAATAGTAAATATTTCTGCTTTCAATCCACAAGAGAGCAACTAGGGCTAAGATGATCAATGTTTTCCAGATACAGCAGTTTTAAAGGGAATCTGGACAAGTTCTGAGAGGGCTTTAGACAGCAGAAGTCAGCTAAAATCAATCCCACTCCATGGAAACAATAGGAATGAGTGAGAATGTCAGAGAGCTCAGGGGTATCCATAGGGACAGACCGACTCCACTACGTTATGGTTTTTTTTGTCATCACTGCAGTGCTGAAACACCCCAGCAAGAACAAATACACCATTAAGGTGAACAACACATAAAGAAAGCCCAGTATAAATACGGAGCAAAAAGTGTAAAGATTTGTTACATCTGTCTGTTGTGGTTTAACCTAGCAGGTGGCTGAGCACCACAGTCATTTGCTCACTCCCCATCTTCCCAGTGGGATGGAGGACAGAATAGGAAAAAAAAAAAAAAAAAAGAACAAAGTAGAACTCATGGGTCAAGATAAAAACTATTCACTAAGATAAAGAAAAGGAAATAAATATGACACACATATATATGTGTATATAACAAGTGATGCATAAGCAATTGCTCACAATGCCCTAGCTGATGCCTAGCCAGTCCCAGAGCAGTGGAAGAGGGTGAGATGAACTCCCACCCCATTCCACAAAACTCCTTCCACATGATGTCATATGGTATGGAATATCGCTTTGGCCAGTTGAAGTCATCTGTCCTAATTCTGTTCCCAGTTCTGTCCCAGCTGAAACTAAGACACTGTCTATTAGAGAAGGATTTAAACAAATGTTCAGATACATCCATTTTAGTGGCTATGCTTACACAGTTGCTTGTATATAGATATCTAGAATAATTTAAGACACTTTAAGGGACTTTACCTGGTGGTTACCTTCAGTTGTTGGTTCAGAAGGGCACAGGTAAGCTGTAGGTCCTGCATCACATTTTCCAAGCCAATGCAGATGTCTCAGATACCCTAGAGCCCCTCAGAGACTGCACAGATATATATATATATATGTGTGTGTATGTGTGTGCAGGTAACTGACTTGAGTCCTGGATCTTTGAATTTCCCAACAAAAGAGTAATTCATCCAGCCAGCTACTGTCTACTGTAAAGTGGGTTGACTTGTACTCCAGGATGCACTGACATATTGACTAGGGCCAGGGTACATTGGGATGTCATCTACGTTATATACTCCAGGGTGTCTGAGTCATGCCATGATATGATGCAGCAATTACACCTTTCTGGAACAGCAGCTGGCAGAATAAGTGTGCTATCTCAAATGATACTGCATGCCTATGTGTGGCCTGCGTGAAATGATCTCTTACAATTCTCTATGGGTGCTTAGAGATTGTGCTGACATGCCGTCTATCTGACCATACCTTCTACAAATGTCTTAGCGTAGAGCTATACCCCACCCAATGGGCCCTATTTAGTTTCTAGCAAACAGCATGTAGTACCATATGAGACATCCTCTGC
Source organism: Gallus gallus (assembly GCF_016699485.2). Taxonomy (NCBI): domain Eukaryota; kingdom Metazoa; phylum Chordata; class Aves; order Galliformes; family Phasianidae; genus Gallus; species Gallus gallus. The sequence continues at coordinate 189,127,767 of NC_052532.1, read as the reverse complement.
AACCTGGTCTCCATCTGCCACTCTTGAAAGACATGTGTCTTCTGTTGGCCTCATGTCATTCCTGTCAACCCCATGCAGATGTTTCAGGTCCCAAGAACATCTCATATTACACTAAAAGCCTCCATCTGGTTAGCTGAGCTGAGCTAACGCCTGTAATACGGCTGCTTACACTAACAGTGTCAATGATTCAAGGTGTATTTTATAACCAATGGAAGAAAATTTGGGTTTAGGATAGATTCCAGTTGGCTTATTTTAGAGATTTACTTTAAAATGAGCTAAAGCATATCCAGACGAGCCAATCTGTCTCTATTCATAATGAATGAAAGAGAACTAGCTCAGAACAGACACCTACACTTTGTCAGCTGAGTCACACCTCTCAGGAGCTACCAAAGCCATACAGGATGCCGTGAGGTGAGTTCAGATCCACTGCAGTGACACAGACACGTCATCAACATCTCATAGTCTTCTGGGAGTCCTAGTCAAGCAGCACAACTGTCAATGGCTGGGCTTTAGTTGTGAGACAAGTTCACGTTGAAACCTCAGGGCAAGAGGTCTATTGTGATAGACCTGTGATTCCCCGTGTTGGGGGGAAGTTCTTTACTATGAGAGTGGTGAGGTGCTGGAACAGGCTGCCCAGAGAGGTTGTGGATGCTTCATCTGTGGAGGTGTTCAAGGCCAGGTTGGATGGGGCCCTGGACAGCCTGGTCTAGTATTAAATGGGGAGGTTGTTGGCCCTGTCTGTGGCAGGGGTGTTGGAGCTTCATGATCCTTGAGGTCCCTTCCAACCCAGGCTATTCTGTGATTCTGTGATAAGTTTTAACATAAATTTGTGGTGGAGTAAGAGAATAACCAGAACCATGTGCATTTCAGTGCATGGTCAGCTGAGGTATAGCAAGGGTGTACCTGAACCCAGAGCTGCAATTCTTGCCTAAACCCACCACTACCATTTCTCTGATAATATTGCTAAACTCTTCCAAGAGGTGCCATGGTAACAGGCACCTCGGAATTACTTCACAGATTATATAGTGTACTATGCAAAGGGGCCTGGCAGGTTTTCTGCTTTTAATATTCAAAGGATAATCTTTGAGGTTGCCCATATATTTCCAAATCCTTAAATCCCCTGACACCTGGACATTTTGTATGTAGCTCCAAACACACCCCAATTTTGCTCTCAGACTTCAAAAAATCACTTAGAAGTAGAGCAGGCATGAACAGCACAAGACACTTCTATCAGTTCCTCTGGTAGAGAGGTTATGAGAGGAGTACAGACGAAGATAAAGGAGGAAAAATACCAGAATCTGCCCAAAATAAAGAATGGCTAAATTGAGGCATCAAGTTAGCAAAGTGGCTTATTATGAGAATAATGAACATTGTTTCTAGCTGTGCTTGCTGCTGGTCAGCCTTGTTTCAGTTAGGTGTGTTTTTTTGTGCTGTGCATTCACAAGGACCACTTTCATCTCTCCATCATCCGCTGTCCCCCTTCCACCTCCTCCATGTACTGCTCACTCCCCCTGCTGCTCTTCATCCATTTGTAGGTTCAGAGAGCACGCAAGAGAGTCCCAATAAATTAGACAAAACATCCCCCGGGGCTGACAGAAGAGCAGTGATGATTTATGCAAACCTAACAAACAGGCACTTGGGTACCATGGTGATTAGCACTGTGAAAGGGGGGAAAAAAAAAAAAAAACACATTTTCTTACCTCTTTTTTTCTGTGAATTGACTGCAGAGTATGCATTTTGAATATGCACATATCATATGGACAGGCAATGGCCTTGCTGAAATCCCTAGCCATCACCTTCCTTTCTATTTCCTACGCCTTCGCAAAAGCCTTGTATGTGTTTGGACTGATGTTTGCTGGGCACAAAGGGAGGACTACAGCAATAACTGACTACTGCAAGCCACCAGCTTGTAGGAATACAGTAACATTTTCATCTTGGGAAAATAGATTTCCAGGGTGTATCTGCACAAAAATCCTAATTTTCCAGCAATAGATGTCCCTGTTCATTGCAGGAGAATTCGGTGAGATGACCTTTAGAGGTTTCTTTCAGCTCAAAGGATTTGATGATTCTATGATTTAAGAGGGGGAAAAACTATTAAAATGGGTGCGGACTGGGTGTTACCAGAGCTCCACTGCACATACAGCAGTGACACAGAATGCTTATAAATCACTCAGAGAAGTGTTGCCATTTCTTTGTACCCAGCCATCTCAGAGCCATCAAGCCCCGCTTGCACTTCAGGGTAACCAAAGGGATTACCCTGGGAAATAAATGATGAGAAAGGTTGGCTGAACACAACAGATTTTTTGCAATGCTCCTGCTATCCCCACAGCAGAGAGGAGTGCATCTTCTCACCTACCAGCTTAGGAAGCAAAATGTGGGATCCTTTCCTGACTGCCACTGACATCTAAACTCTAAACTTTCAGGCCAACTGGCACAAGAGCAGACTGATAAATTAACCAAGCAGAATCTATGGTGTTTCAATGGGTTGCAGTGAAATTTTTCCCTTAGGCAAAACTGCTCAGAACCCTTTGAAAAAGAAGAATGAACTGGTGAATTTCACTACGTGGGATTCTAAGACCTGAGAAGGGAGAACAGAGATGGAGACAAAAAAGACGCTTTGATTATGATACTCAGCCCCACCTCTCTCCTTCAGGGACCCTACACCTCTCAGCTATTGCCCCACTTCTTAGCCTCCCCAGGCATCACAGTTCTTGTACCCACTCTAGATCAAGCCCAGAAAGTGCCCACAAGTGAAGGACTATCTTAGTGCCGTAAGCCTCTTCCACCTGCCTACAATAACCCAACAGTAGATGTTGAATAAAGCTCAAGACATCTCAGTGGACAAACAGGTCAGATCTAAATGGTTTTCTTTGCAACAGCTTTTCCTTTCTTCACGGCCACTTTCCAGTTGTAAGTATTCTTGCAAAGCATGACTTCAATTTTCAATTTTCACAGTATTGACAAACAGTTTCTGAAACCACAGATTATGCACAGTCCGTGCACAGCTAGCTCTGGTAATAGCAAAAGGATTATGTGGGAAAATGAAACACTGAGTAAATAAATGGCTCCTGGTAAAAAATCTGAGCCTCTCATTGGCTTTAGTGCAAACATTTTCCCTTCAGTGTGTATCCATTCGGATCACCTGTCTCCCTCAGGAAGCAATTCTCACAGTTAAGCTCTCCTCAGAGGCACAAAACATGGCAATGATTTATATACATCCATGCATGTGTGTCTGTGTCTATAAGCATCCTCTATATATACGTGTTTGTTGATGGAAAGAACCAGAGGAGTTCTGAAGATCTTTTCCAGAACTACTTTCTGTCATTCAGTGGGAACCTAGATATAAAATATATATATTTTTGGCAGTACTGTATGTTTAATATTTGCATTTATTTAATTTTTCCTAGACAGACTGAAGGCAATACAATGCACTATACATACAGAGATATATATATTTTTCACATATCGTGTAACACATCTCTGTTTCTGAGCGGTAACCCAATAACCTACTAGAATCAATGGAAAGACATTCTAGCTTGAATCACTTGGGGGTCCTCCAAAATCTAAATCAAGGCACCTACTTGAACACTCCCAAGGAGGACATGAACCAACTGGCTGCAACAATTCTCAGCTGCATCTGCAATGCCCCATCAGAAGGTGCTGTATCATTAAAGGAATGCTGGTCAGAAGTCAGAATGAAAACAGCTAAGGAGATGATCTTGTCTTGCAAAACAGGCTGGTAGAATATCTCAAGATGGAAACTAATTGTACACGAATTAGTCTTTTTGAGTGTCTCTTACACTGTAAACTTCACCAAACATAGGAGATTCTGGTTTTCAAGATGTGATCCATGAATGACTGTTGAGGAATGAGAGGAAGGCAACTTGTCAGATTGGTTAGTTTGTTTCTCCAGGTTACAAATGCCAAAATTCAAGGGGTTCACAAGTCAAAAGGAGGTATGGAATTACTTCTAAGTTGTTTGATGTATTCAGCTTACTTCTGCAGGAGTTTAAGTAAGAAACTAAACTCAAGCTGTAATTACAATGCTGCACAATAGTGCAGGTGTTACATGGACCAATACCTCTATAAAGACAGAAAGTGTTGATTTTACTCCAGCTGCAAAACTGACATTAGGCGTGAGAAGAAGCTCCCAGGAGTCTCCCATAGCATTTTCCAGACTACCAGAAGTTGCTGGCCTATCAGAACTGCGAAGTTCTGTGAAGAAATTCCAGTTTGCAAAGAAAAGGCTAATTAGGTTCCCATTTTCACTGAGTACCTCCAGCTGCCTCCAAAAGGAATGGTTTGCTTAGAGAACAGCTTCTCCGAAAATCCTCATCTTGAGGCTTATCTTCCCAGGAAAAGTGCAATGGTTTGCACTAAAGCTGATTAAAAACAATTTAGTGCTCTTATATTATGCTAAACAGTGGGTTATATTGTTTTAATGTGAGTTACTAAGGACCTGACTAAAATCAGTGTAACCTGCTCTTCTGTATAATCATTAATAATGATTCCTATTAAAAACATACTTTTTTTTTTAATGTTCATTGAAGTATCTTGTATAACAGACATTAGATACCCTGAAGGTCTCTAAGATGCACAAAGGAAAGGTAACATTTTTATTTCCAGTCTTTTTCACAGTAAGTCACTCAACAGCACATTGACCTATCTTATGCAGCACTATTTATGTAGTCTTTGTGCATCTCACAACGCACCTGGGAAGCAGAGAGCAATTTTCTTTGCCATTTACCTACTGAGCAGTGAGCTGGAGATTAGCACTAAGCCCATGCTGAACCAAAGCTAGGCCCTGCATTCAGCTCCCCAGCTGCTAATCCACAAACCACTCCTCTTACAATCTAAACCCTCTCCCCACCCCAATCATGCACCTGGCTTAGCCCTGAAGAAGATACAGAGTCCCTGACACCCACAGATCTGCTCTCCCCCAAAGCTGAGAGCAGGTCAGAGCATTCTCTGTTCCTTCAATCCATCTCCATCTGTCCTCTTTCCATCTTCCAAAGAAATAAAAGGGCTACAGCATCCCTGGATCTGCATTTGATTTACAGTTTGGAGACCACCCCAAGGACCTGGGAGAAAATGGATGCTCTTGGACACTGAAAGCTTGGGTATAACCTAGAATCACTTGTGCAATCCTATTTTTGGCTAAGTTTCACCCATCTACACAATGCTGCATTAAGACAGATGTAGGAGCTGATGCTCCATGGGGCCTAAGTGCTAATGCAGTCTGAGTGGTGAGAACTCCTCCTGTGGCTGCTAAAGGGGTTAAGAAGTGAAAACCACCACAGCAGAAGAAATACATTGAATGCAGCAGGGAGCAGGAAGGATGACAGTGAAGTTAAAAATGAGAGGAAGTGCTCCAGTGCCAGATTTTAAACTGCACACAGAGCGTTTACTCTCCCAATTCCTTCTTTTGAGACCTCAGAGAAAATAACATTTGATTTTTATTTTTTTTTTGAACAGAAATGTTATAGGTGAAAGGTTTGACCTTACCAATTTAACAGCTGTCCAGAGCTGTATACATGCATACACATATATATACACGTGTAGTGTATGTTAGGGATACCTCTTGCTGGTATTTGGAATTAAAACCAATGTGTAATAGTATGAAGCAAAAAAGCTCTCATCTGGACTTGCAGTTGGGAGAGAAAAAGAAGAGGGAGGAATCTGTAGGTTGATTTCTGACAAAACCTGCTGTTTATATCCAGGCAAGGCTAGGAAGTGATTGCCAAGATTCCTGAAAGATTTTCCAAACTTGGTGCCATCAGCTTGGCTTCACATCCATCACTTGGCACATTTTTGGAAGCACAGAGCAGCCTGGCCACGCTCTCTGAAATGTGCAGGGACGAGGCAGCGGATGCTGCTGGAAACCTCCCTGGACTCGTGCATCCCTCTGTCACTGTCTCACACAGATGTGCTTCATTTTGATGTCAGGGCAGATGGCATGAATTCATTTACTTCTACAGCACGAACAGAGTGAAAGTCAAAATGGGAGGCACAAGAAGAGGCTGTATGCTGTGTCCTGAACAAAACATCTACACAAATACAGTTCGATCCCTTAGGATGCTACCAGATGGAGACTATGGTAATTTTAAGGGGAAAAAAAATACAAATATCATTTTGCAAGTGGGATGTGTACACTGAAGTTTTCATTTGGCAGAGAAACAGATCTTATCTGTCTAAAATACTCCACTTAGAGTGGCACTCCTCAAAAATAAGCCTTTGCTTCTACCTCCCCACTGCCCACTCTTTCACTGGAGCTTAGAGTTTGTGTGGGATTTGGGGTGGTGTAGACATCCACCTTCTGCAACATGCAGAAGAGGAGAACAATTTTTTCAACAGTAAGAGGAAATTTAAGAAGGCTAACAGGAATACAGCATTCTAAGCCACCTTCCCACCTGGCTAACTCAGTGTTTCCTAGGTCTGGTTTTGTTTAACTATCCGTAACACTTTTGTTGGTCCAAAATAGAAGACAAACCTCCTCTGTCGTCAAGATTTCCTGAATAAGTTGTTCATAATGGATCGCATCCATCCACATCCAACAGACACTCATTTCTAAAAAGCTAAAAATGAAAAATAAATAAATAAATAAATAACCAGAATAACATGAAGATCATTTCTATCATAAAATGCTCAGGAATATCTCAGGTAATGCATTAGGTACCCGGAGAGACAGGTAGGCTGTTTAGGCTGTTCAGATCCAAAGCTGTTCAGATACCACGTTCACAGCGATAACTTCAAGCTTGAATTTCCCAGCCATTCTCATCACCTGGCATTTGGGTCCAACTGTGCCCATATCCTGAGTGTGCTCGGGCCAGCCGCCCAAGGGAGGCATCAGCAATAATTATCCTTACCTGGCTAGCCCACATGCTCACACCACAGCCCCCACAAAGTGCCTCCTCAGAGCTGCATGATGCTCAGCCTTCTAGCAGAGAGGATGGTCCACCATTGCAAACCTATGGTTCATCATCTCTAGGACACACTGGGTGTAGGGAACACTTTCAGGCAAGGTTCAGTTTGGATATCAGGAAAGGGTTCTTCACCATAGGATGATGGGCATAGAATCATAGAATCATAGAATCACTCAGGTTGGAAAAAACCTTAAAGATTACGAAGTCCAACCATAACCTAACCATATTACCCTAACTCTTAACAACCCTCCACTAAATCATGCCCCTGAGCACCACATCCAAATGGTTTTTAAACATATGCAGGGATGGTGACTCAACAACCTCCTCAGGGAGCCTATTCCAGTGCTTAACAACCCTTTCAGTAAAGAAGCTTTTCCTGATATCCAACCTAAACTTTCGCTGGCACAACTTAAGGCGATTTCCCCTCATCCTTTCACCTGTCACCAGTGAGAAGAGACCAGCCCTGCTCTTGCTGTAGGCACCTTTCAGATAGAAAGGAACAGGCTGCCCAGGGCAATGGGCACAGCCCCAAGCTACCTGAGTTCAAGGAGTGTTTGGAAAATGCTCTCAAACATAGGGTTTGAGTTTTGGGTCATTCTGTGTGGAGCCAGGAGTTGGACTCCATGTGGGTCCCTTCCAACTCAGGATATTCTTTTGTGTATGGTCAGAGTAGAGAACATGCAGAATACAGTTCAGGCAGATAAATGGCAGCAGCCATCTCTGTAAGGACACTGCAGGTTGGATACAGTAGTCAAAGAGCAGTGGGGTGGGGAATAGAAGAAGCAACGCTGCCTTGGGCAGGAGAGATGCTTCAAGGAGTACTCAGCAAGAGAATATGAAAAATAAGATTGCTGCTACCCCAGTAAGTAAATATTCCACATGACACAGTAAAATGGGCTGCTGGCAAAAAAAAAAAAAAAAAAAAAAAGTTTGTGAAATGAAAAGTCACTCACTGGTACGCACCAAACAGACACACGGTAGACCCTGCCTCAGGTTCTAGTTCCATCACTTACATGTCAAAAACATCTGGGCACCTGAACTCCGTTTTACAACATGTGTGACCTTCCACTGCTCTAAGCCATAAAAAATCACAGTGGCTCACATCACAGCCAGTTCCTTCCAGGGCATTGAGATCTCTTCCAGAGATCTTTGTCACCTTGAGGATCACCTGAGCACCATGGAGCCTCCATTGCTCTAAACCCCACAAAAACTCAAAATCTCAGTGTAGAAATAATTTTGTTTCTCTCTCACATCCACTTTCATGCCCCCTGTGACAGTTGTGTGGCGGGGCCTACCTGGCAGGCTACCCTGTGCTCCAGAATGGAACACCTCTCCTATGAGGACAGGCTGAGAGAGCTGGGGCTGTTCAGCCTTGAGAAGATAAGGCTCTGGAGAGATCTGAGAGTGGTATTTCCACACCTATGGGAAAGAAGAGGTCAGATTCTTTAGCAGGGTCTGTTGTGATAGAACAAGGGGAAATGGTTTCAAGCTCAAAGAGGGTAGATTTAGGTTGGATATGAGGAAAAAGTCTTTCACATTGAGGGTGGTAAGGCACTGGAACTGGTTGCCCAGAGATGTGGTGGATGTCCTATCCCTAGGTACTTTCAAGGCGAGGCTGAATGAGGTCCTGGGCAACCTGATCTACCTGTGCATGTCCCTGTTCATTGCAGGGGAGATGGACTAGATGACAATTAAAGGTCCCTTCCAACTCTAAGGATTCTATGATTCTATGATAAAGGCATTATACCAGTGCTGTGGAAGTTATACTTTGAACAGCAAAGCTTCCAAGGTGCAGGAAGAAACCCAAGTATTTGAACAGGTGACATTTACAAAGCTGAGATTTACAGAAATAATCTTTTAGGAAAAGTAGAAACAGGAAAATGCTTTCTTCTTTTAATCTGAATCTGTATGAAATGGAAACACTGAATGGACCCTGATTAAAAAAAATAACACAAGGGAGCAGTTACTCAGAGTTGGTGGATGCCTCATCCTTCAAGGTCAGGCTGCATGGGGCTCTGAGCACCTCATCTATCTGTAGGGGTCCCTGCTCATTGCAGAGAAGTTGGCTTAGATGATCTTTAAGGCCAAAACAACTTTTAAACTCCCACCTGTTGAAATCTTCTCTCTCACCATTCCTGAAGGTCTTTCCTCGTCTTTTGCCATCATCTACCCTTCACCTTCCTGCCATGAGCTTGGCAGCAGGCTGCAGCATGGTTTTTCTTACCTGTTCTGCTCTTTGTTCCCATGAATGTCCCTCCAGTTGTAGATCCAGACTCAGAAAACCAGGATTTGATTCAGCTGTGCACACATAAGCATTGATTATCATTTTTTCATGCCCAGAAATATCTAAAGCAGCCCTAGAAGGCTGATACATGTTACAAGACCAAGTAGAGGCACATTTTCTTCTGTAAGGTCTTGAGAGCAGACTCCAAAGGAACTCCTGTGGCATGGGATGCTTGTGTTTAGGAAGCCGATCACATTCCATGTTTGTGTGCCTTACAGTAGAAGCTTAGGCCCCAGCCACACAAAGGCAGATGTATTTAAGCTCCTGAATCCTGAATTCTTTGAGCACCTCAGTTTCTCCACCTGTACAGTTAGGACAATGTGACTCTACGTATTGAGAAATAGAGATGTAAAAGATTGCAGAATCATAGAATTGTTTGAGTTGAAAGGTATCTTTGAAGGTCATCTAATCCAATTCCCCTGCAATGAACAGAGACACCTACTGCTCCATCAGGCTGCTCAGAGCAACCGGACCTTTAGTGTCTCCAGGGATGGGGCATCCACTACATCTCAGGGCAACCTGTGCCAGTGCCTCACTACTCTTACAGTAAAAACCTTTTTCCTTATATCAAAGATGTTATCAGTCTGTAACGGAAGCAGTCTCCATGTTGCTTGTCTCACATTCTCTACTGGCTCTGGGTTTCCCTCCTCCTATTCTGTGTCCCAGCACCAGCAAGTCCCCTCTGTGTCTGTTCCAGGTCTGCTCCAAAGCTCTCTAGTGCACTTTGTGTTGGCCTGCAGCCGACAAAGGTGGTTTTGATGAGCAAGATCACAGAATCACAGAATCATAGAATGGTTTGGGTTAGAATGGACCTTAAAGCCTGTCCAGTTCCAACTGCCTGGCATGCGCTGGTTGCCACTCACCAGATCAGGCTGTCCAGGCCCCATCCAACCTGGCTTTGAGCCCCTCCAGGTATTGTGGGGCATCCACAGCTTCTCTGGGCAGCCTGTGCCAGAGTCTCACCACACTCCAAGCAAATAATTTATTTCTAGCATCTAACCTAAATTTCCCAGCTTTTATTTTGAAACCATTCCTCTTGTTCTATCACTACTAGACCATGTAATGAGTCACTCCCCTTCCTGCTTATAAGCTCTCCTCAAGTACTGGAAAGTTGCAATGAGGTCTCCCTGAAGAGACCCCCAAACTGAACAAGCCCAGCTCCCTCAATTTTAATTCATAAGAGGTGCTCCAGACCTCTGACCATCTCCATGGCCCTCCTCCGGACCAACTCCAATAGCTCCACATCATTCCCGTGCTGGGAAGGCCTGGATGCAGTACTCCAGATGGGACCTCACAAGTGCAGAGCAGATGGGAACAATCACCTCTCTGTCCCTGCTGACCACCTCTCTTTTGATGCAGCCCAGGATGCTGCTGGTCTTCAGGGCTGCAGGCACAAGATAATGAAGGGCTGTCCTATTTAGCATGTGAGCGGGAGAAATGTATGACTCCTACGTAAACTGAAGCAGCAAAGTATGACATAATCTTTGCATGTGGTTACCAGGGAGAATGGTAGCTGATCAACTATGAGTTAAATGATAACAAAGCAGTACTGAATTTCAGCACTATTAAATAGATTGCCTGTCTCCCTTGCTGGCTTCCTGGCTGCTACTCTCTTCATCACAGTGCTGCACTTTTAGACATCCCTTTTTACATCTTTTATTTCTTCCATTATATTTCTGCTAATTAAAGGGACCTGCCCAACCCATTTTAAAATCAGCAGTCACAGAGAGGGGCAGACATTTCCATTTCCCTCTCCATGCTACATCTCTGAGCTGTGTCAACTGTCTTCCTTCTGAACTGTAAGAAAATGTCATTTTACTGCATCTTTATCACTCCCCCAGTAGGGCAGAAGATCTCCATCTGCATCAATATTTTCTCTGTTCACCTCATCGCATTCAGGGAACACTGTGCTTCCTCAGGTAAGGACTCAGACAGTAAACTGACTCCTTCAGTGAACAGCCTAAAGCTCACAGCAGAGGAGATGCCACGGAGCATCTCCCCCGAAAACTAAAATAAGAATCTCTCTGAACTGGAAGCAACTATCTAAGAGTAAAAGAAACTTTCTTTTGCCACTTTTTAAAATTGCCGTATATATATATATATATTCTGACATGTTTTGTCCAGCTGCATTAGCTCATTGCAATTCTTAAAGCTCTGCAGCTTGCTACGCCCAGGAGCCGCCTGTTTGGCTCTGCGTGAAAGCAAATATCGACATGGACAGCTCTAAAGCAGTGCCTCTGCGTAACGCTTTCACCTCTCCATTTTCCACCCCAGAGGAAAATGATTCTAAGTAAAGAGTGTTACAGCATGAGACACAAACTGTGATCTCTGGAATGAAACGTTACATTTTATTAACCTCAAACATAAAGCCTCCCTGTGCTGGCAAAGAAATGATAGTGTTCCAACCAAAAGGAGTTTTTAATCATTGTTGTCAGCAAGGCAGTAGCTGTAGGAAGGTGAAATAACCTCCTAATAAAACTCTGCCAGTGCTAACGAATTGTAAATTAGATACTGTAAGCACCTGCCCACTGCTGTAATTGTTTTCCTTAGAAACAGTCTGGACATTCTTCCTCCGGGTTAAAAGGATAATGAGACTTCACGCTATGGCCTCGTTACAAGAAAAAGAAGGGTCTAATCAAATAATTGCATGAAACTGGAAAGGAATGTCATTGCAATGGCCATAAGGCAGAAGGTTCAAAGGGCGCAGTACAGTCACCTTCAGTAAGGACAGACCTCACCGTTCAGCGATGTGACACCATCTGAAGCTCTTATACAGCACATGGGAAGGTGTGAGGATGCCCACCACACACAGGAAAAGGCCTGGAGACAGGAGCCATCAGCTCAGGAATAAAGCAAAGGTCCCACTGGATGGACACATGGGGTGCTGCAGACAGACAGTCAAGGGGCAGAGCTGATAAAGGCACAGGCAAATGGTGCTTTGAGTTACACTTCTGGGCTCTAACTCAACCACTTCAAAGTGCATTGCTGCGGATACTAGACCAGGAACATAGCAGTAGACAAAAGAAAGTAAGTAAAATATTGAGCTGAGTCAATAAATAGCAGAAAAATCTATAAATTCCTTTATGTAACTCAATGCACGACCTCACCTGAAACATTCTGTTCTTTTCCATCTCAGCTATTGCAGAGGATACAGTGGAAAGCAGAGCAATTTTAGACAAGCAGTGCAAATGCTTAATGGTATGTAAGAGTCGAGCTGGGATGATTGGGCTGGTTGGGTTGGGGAGAGAACAGTGTGTACACAACATGATGTTAATGAAACGATGACTCAGATGGAGCAGGTAAATGTATCCCAAATGTGCCATAAAGTGGAACTAGGGAATTTCTGATGACATTTATGGAGCACATATGAGGAATAGGCTGATAGCGGTACAAAGCAAAATTAGTTACCACTAAGTACCCTGAGAGCAACAGCTCATCATGTGCCATTAACCGCACTAACATATACACTTACATTCAATTGTAAAATTAGAAATAGAAGACTAGAAGATAAAATTAGAAAAAAAATAATAAAAGAAGTTAAAAGTTTAAATAAGTAATTAAAAAAATAAGAAGAGGAGAAGAAGACACCTTGTCTGTTTAGGGTACAAGCCTCTCTCAGGGTGAAAAGATGTGGTGGAAATCAGTGTATCAAGCAATTATTTCCATGTTTTCCTATAATGGAGTACAGTGATAAACTCAAGGAGGACTCTTCTTCCAGAAGAAAGTAATAACAGTGTGCAGGATCAGTGCTAGTAAGATGCACCAACAAACTTGGCTATAGAAGCCAGTGCTGGGCAGCTTCCTAAGGTGCACTACTGTTAGAGGATGTCATTATCAAGTAGTTGTTTTCCTGCTTTCACTGCCTGAGTCTCTTTGACTATAATTCTTTTCTACACAAAAGCAGATGCAAGCGGGATATCTAGATGACAGAAAAGAACCTCTCCTATAAGGTGATTTGTTGAGCTGCAATGAGATGTACTCAAAACAACAGTTGTGTATCTCTACTCCACTACCTGAAAGCTCAGCAAGAGCCAATGGGCTCAGAATCCTTCTCCAGAGCACCAGGACTCCTAAAGACCTTCCCTTCTGCACCTGCAAATTACCTCTCATGCAGACAGTGCTGCCCCTCCTATGGTTAGAGTAACATCTATCAGTCTTGTCATGGCTGGGTTTCCAAGCTGTGATCTGTGTCCTTGCACACTTTCCAGCTTTTAGAATCATAGAATCTTAGAATATCCTGAGTTGGAAGGGACCTACGGGGATTGTTGTCAAGATCTTAGATGATGTCTTAGATGATTGCATGGATGAGACCACTCTGGAGAGCCACCAGATGGCAACTAATAGCAAGAAAGCTAAAGGCAACTGCTGTTAGAACTACTGACTACCAGTATATCATAGTGCAAGCAGCCACACTCATCAAAGCAACAAGCAATCAAGACACTGATGCATAATGAGCTGTTGCTTATGACTCAGCCATAGGCTGATGGATGGCTCTCAGCCCATGGATAATATGAAGTCAAAAGTGTTTGTTTCAACCCCTGTAAAAGCGTTCTCTCAAATAAAAGCAGATGGATTGTGTTAATATAATTTATTTCACATTCACACTGGCCTAAGAGTACCTATTTTCTACAACTAATTAGATGAGCAATATCTCGGTAAATCAAAGTCACCCAGAGCCTTGTGACAGCTGAGGCAGACTGTGCAGATCCAGACCTGGCTCTGGGGTTTAGACATCCCAAAGTCCCCTGATGGCTCACTCTACATTTTAGTTTAGTTCCAACATAAAATCAAGTAAAACTCGATTCTGATTTGAACTGAACATTCTTCCCTCCCTGCTTTTGGAGATGTTCAGATCCAAAGTACTGGTTTAGGCCCATTTGGAAGAAAACATAAGGAAGGATTTATTGAGAGCTGCTATTAAAGGAACTGGCAGCAAGACTATCAGGATCCTTCTGCTGTCACTGTGCTTTGACAAGCTGGCAGGAAGCAAGTGTAGCTGTGATCAAATGACAAAACAGAGAACCTCCTTTTTTTTTTTTAAATCACTGTATTTTTTACTATAGGCCTGAAAGGCACTCAAGGAACAGTTTCTCTCTGAAGACCTCTGCTTTTAACAGATTTGTCCCTGTAGAGGCTACAGTAGAGAGAAAAATCCTACCTCACCCCATCCTACCCTACCCCATCCCTTTGCCACAGAGCTTCTGAGGATGGATGGTGTATAAATGTCTGGAAATCAACCACCTTGGTAGGAAATCCCAAACTTGGTCTTTCTCATACAGGGCAAGGAAGACAGTGAGAGATACTCTCTGGGGCTCTGCTGTAAGAGTTAACCCCAGCTCCAGGGGCAGGTTGGTCTCTCTGCCTTCCTACAGTGAAAGTCACCTGCTTGGGAAAGCTCCTTGGAGGCACACAGGTTTTCTGACCCTCATCCTGGCCAAACTGGTTCACCCCAACCTTCACATTATTCTCTAATCTGCACATCTCTCAGCTCGTCTTTCCCCTCACCCAGTTTCTGCCCCCTATGACATAAGCTCTGCACAATCTTCTGCTTTTTATGGGTTCTTCTCAGTAGCATGGAAAAAACATAAATTTTGGGGCAGTAAAACAGCCTAGCTCCTGGGTCCTATTCTTACTTGTGTGGTGGTTTATCTACATTTGCTCCACTGCATAACTGCAACCACAACACAACATAAATCCCTTCTACAAATAAGCAAGTACAAGGTTTGATAGCCTCCACGTGTGACAAGTTGGGTGAGTTGTTCTCTTCCATTTATTCTGAACTCCCATACCACAATTTAGAGGAGTTACTCGTAACTCCCATGTACCTCCACTGCCTGGCTCCTCCTTCTGTTTCCTCTTCTTGTCCTTTAATTAATCTAATCACAACCTCATAGAGAGCTCCTCTCTCTGCTTTACATCTTCAGGTGGTTGAGAAGTTAATTGTTGTGCCAGAGGCTCTGGACCCTGCTTTTTCTCACTTTAACCTCTGCAGCAATGCCAGCATTCATCACCTTAGTGAGACAGTACAGAGCCCCAGGGTTGAAACCAGTGTTGCCTTTTCTATTCTAAGCATGAAGAGAAGCACTGCTGTGCACAGAGGAGCATTTTCTTTGAGCTTACCTGACTTTTCAGACCTGCTGCGTACAGCATTAAGTACAAGAAAATGTATAAAAGAGAAGTCTGCCTTTACCTTATTTTTTCTCTTTCAGGTGATCTAACCTTGTCCTTGCCAGTGCTCCCTCCTCTCCCCCCTCCTCTCTCTTCCTCTGCCTCTGTTTTTTTAGATGTAAATCCTTTGAGGATTGAGATTTGCCTACAGTAAGTGCTGCCCAGCAAGGAGTGCTTGACCTTAGGAAGGCTCTTGAGACACAGCTGTGAATAAGCAACACATTAACCTGAGAAAATAGCACAGTTCATCACATAGTGCTAAATTACAAAGGACCAGTGAGCCAGCTCAGACCCCAGATCCCTGATTCTCCCTCCTGCCACGGCCGTGCTTTGCACCATCCCTGCAAGCTGTCTCCAGGACAAATCTCCTGTAGACAGCCACTAAAATGTGGAGCCTGTTTTATAACCTGCTTCATGCTCAGGATGCCTTTGCTCAGCCAGCATGCCCTCTCGGGAGCCATGAGTCCTCCAAAAGCTACAATCTGCAGTGGGGATGGATGAGTTACAGGCCTAGGCTTAAACAAATTGCAGTTATTTAAATATGTATGCAAATGGCTGGAGAAGACAAAGCCTCTACACAGAGGCAGACAGTCGCAAAGTGATTATTACAGTGACATTTCCTACTCTAACAGAGCACCTCATTCAACACAACTCTTCCTGTGATTTGTTGTCATTGCTACCAGACAGTGGTGACATTGCTTTAAAGCTGCCACCTTCAAACACATGCAGCTGCTGTCTGAGGGAGATAACAGCTTGAATCACATCAGATGTGACTACAGAACCTATCTCTAACTTAGTAGCAGAGGCTACTAAGATCAGAGGGACTAGGAAATTCATAGCAAATTTGCACCAGGGTGTCCATGCAGCATTAGAGAGCTGCCTTCAAGTAAATACATAAACAAGAGCTGGCAACCCCACTCTTCTGTAGGCAGTGGCACACCTCCTGTTTCATGTGCTGTGAAAAATGTAGGCACCCTGGATTAGCAGTAGCACAGTGCTATCTTAACAGCTTGTAGGGAATATTCAGCAATGTTGATGAGAAAGAACCTGAGTATCAGAGTAACAAAAGCATGAATAATACAGCAGATTGATCAGCTTGTGGGCAGTGATTTCCAAAAAATCTACAAAAGATAGATTATTCCATTTTTTTCATTCAAAGATGATTCAGAAAGAGCTTGCTGTGAAGGGAACCTTGTGAATCCAGGAACTTCTGGGAGACTAAGAGGAAAAACAGAGTAGTTTTTTTTTTTTTTCAAGATGGATGGGGAGAAAAGCACTTGTCAGGGGCTCAAACACTGCCCTACAAAAATACAGGTTGTTTCTGGAATATCTGCTGCCATGTGGTGCACAACTGACACACACGTAGGACACAGGATGGTCTCACACAGGGATATCTCGTTTCTGAAACTGGGATCAGGGTACAGAAAGCCTAGGTACCCAGCTGCTGGCTTAACACATACCTGCATTTCAGATCCGTACACTCTGTGGAGCTCTGGGCACACCTTTAAATGTCTTCCTGACCTTTGAGGTTTCCAGTGGTCATTATGACCACCAGAGATGCATTTTGAATGTGTTGCAGAGCCATTCAGTGGCTTTACCGTGGACAGCTGAAAATGCAAGGTTAGAATCACAGAATCATTGAATCATTAAGGTTGGAAAAGACCTCTAAGATCATCTAGGCCAACCATCAGCCCACCCCCACCGTGCACACTAATCACATCCCTCGGTGCCACATCTCCACGGTTCTTGAACACCTCCATCTCTGACGACCCCACCCCGTCCCTGGGCAGCCTGTGCCAATGCCCCACCACACTTCACTTTCTGAGAGTTTTTTCCTAATCTCCAACCTGAACCTCCTTGGTTGAGAGCTTACAGAGAAGCGTGAGTGTTAATGCCTCTCTTCCAGTTCAGTACTGAGTAAGAAACAATATAAAATCACATTTTGCTCTGTGTGTTAATTAATGTATGTGTATTATACTGGACAATTGCCAAGATACATTTCCTGTGACACCACTTTCTCTCTCATGTGATGTATTTTGTTTTGTGCTTCACAGTGGCATGTAGTAAGCCCTAAAAGCCCCAGTGAATACAAGCTGAGTGGGTGAGTGGAAGAGGGTGATTACCACAAGGACTGATTGAAGTTTAGGTTATAACTGCTGTGTAGATGGCACCTGTCTCTGATAAACTGTATGGAAAGTAATGAGCAAAAAATAAATATATCTGACAAATAAGATGGGTAGCTCAGGTCTGTTTGTGTCCTATATAAATAAATGGCACAGTGTGGAGAGATAGAAAACTTGAGGAGATTTAATTAACTATGGGCTACTCCTTGAACAACATACTGCAGCCCTCTAGCTCTGGAAGAACATTCAGCTGGAGACCAGACTCAGTTAGAAATGCAAGCTGAACTGCTTTAGGAATAGCTATGATTGATCTAAAGTGAGATTTTATCTAGTACTGAGAGTGAGGGGAAAGGAGGCAGAAAACATATTTATGTTTCCTGCTCTACAAGGTCAATTCCTGTGTGAAAATTGGGAGGTCTGCACAGTCAGTTATGGAGAGCCTTCCTGATAGCTCACTTCACTGAAGGATTCAGTGATGGACACAAAGTCCAAAACTTTGGCAAACACTTTCAGCAGAGATGTAGAATTCCAGGCCACTAAGAGCCATCCATGAATTTGCAAAGCCTAGGAGTGTGTCCTCGCTCTCTGCCAGTCTTTGTACAGATACAGCACAGACTATCATGCTCTAATCATTTCCGTAATTATTAGGTATGGGTGAACGTTGCTAATGCTTTCTTCTCTCAGGTAATTATCTCTTGGAACTGGTTTCTTGCTTATACAACTACTTTTATGCTCAGTAAGAAGAGGGCTAACTTGTTTTGTGCTTAAATAAATGACAACTGCCATTCAGCATGCTAAGCACCATCTCTGGAATGTAACAGATCTGTGATTTACATCGATTGCTCTATTTCTTCCACATTCCATTCCAGTCAGTGGCTCTGCAAAAGATAGCTTGTAATCCATTAGTTTTTCAAATAATTCTTATAATCTGATTATTCCCACTGTGAATCACTGCGTAAAAAGTTCCCTTGCAGTTTTATACTCTGCTTACTGCCAATGAATAAGCCTTGGGAAAATATGTGAGTCTTAAAGGGAGTGAAGGAAAATGTAAAAGAAGCTGTCGCCAGCTAGTTTGGATCCAGACTTCCAACAGCTTGAAATCCAAGCATGTTTGGATTCAAGATTTTCATTTGTGCTCATCTACTGCTATGTAGGCAGTATTTCTCTATTTGAAGAAGAACAGAAGCAATTTGGACTAGAATATGCCTTCTTGGATGCTATTTTTAAAATGACCCTGAAGGAAGAGTGAGTTCTTGCTGCACAGTTTGCAAGATGAATGCATTTGAAGCAATTCACTCATAAAAAAGCATGATGAAAGTTGGCATTGAGTGATTGTCTTCCTGCTAGCTCATAAAGTCCAAAGCTCAGGTAGCTATAAATATATTATTCTAGAAGAATAAATATAAGAGATAACTAATTTGCAGAGACACCACCGCTACTCCAGTTGTGCACATGCACGCACAGACGAGAAGCACTGAAGAGAAAAAGCTGAGAGAGAATAACTCCCCCAGGGCAGAACTGTTCCCATGAAACTGAGCCCAAGCCACTTTGTTTGGGGCAAGCAGGGAGCAGTCAGCGGAGGGACCATAAGTGACATAACGAATAAGGGCAGGTGCACATGGCTCAGCTCACTGCTTTGATGGATGGGTTCCAGCTGCACAGCAGCTCCTGAGGCAGGGCAGCCCCACAGCTGGGCAGGCAACACTGGACATAAGTCCAGAGGAATGGTGCAAGGCTTACTGCTGATTGTGTAGGAGGCAGGGAGGTTTTCACATGGAAGATTTCTGCAAGGAATCAGCAGGGCCATTGCTGCTCACCAGCTGCCAGAGCCAAGCTGCCACCAGGACAGGAAACTAACATGGCACTCTCTTAAAGCCAGAAAGCCACTTACCTAAATCCAAATTCATTTTAGGATTGACTTTGCCTATTTGAGGATTTATTTAGCCATGCCACTCTTGTCCACTGGGCTCCTTGAGGAGTTAATCATGCCAGTGGGTGATCTGCAGAAGTGTCACAGATCACAGACCAAGGCTAAATAGCTGGGACGCAGGATGGTCACTATCTTTCACATATGAAAGCTGTGGCATCCACTTTCCTGCCATTATATAACAAAACCAAGATTTGACGTGCTCTGCTTTCATGCCATCCTCACAAGGTTGCTGTTCATTCTGACTCAGTGAACTTCTGGACCCAATTGATTTTTCTAAAGTGCAGTCTCGAGTAAGCAGGCTGTTTTGATTTTGTTTAGTTGGGGCTCTTTTGTATTTGAGAGTTGCCTCCATTCAAGTTTCTCCTTAGTGACCTTTAAAAACACCAGATGGTGTACAGAATGAGATCTTTGCTTTTTCTCTACAATGCCTTCTTGGAGACACATCATTTTTTTCTTCAGTGTCATTGCTGGTCTGAACACAGTCTGACCGTCACTGCTCATTCATATCTGCAAGACACCCCCTCGTCTGCACCAAGTAAGAGCTACCCAAGAGATCCAGCCAGTGAGCTGAACTCACTCCACTGAAGTTTTGCAGCCCTTCAGATGCAGAGATGAGGCTGAGGGTAGGATCTTGTTCTGCTTGCATGGCGGTTCCAAAACCTATCACAGGAATGGATCCTGAGAGATTAAAAGCTTTTTCTGTGCCTTTCATGAATAACATTATACGCTGTAGCGTGTGTGCCACACTTAAGCACAACATCACCATCCCATCAAATAGATAAACCCTACTGAATTTCAATTTTACATCACTAGGAGATATGTTGCTGAGTTTCCAGCTTATTAAGACCAAAGTGTTTGCCAAATTTCATAGAAACATAGAATCAGTGAGATTGGAAAAGACCACTAAGATCATCCAGCTTAACTGTCATCCCATCCCACCCATGCCCACTAACCACGTCCCTCAGCGCCACATCTCCACGGTTCTTGAACACTTCCAGGGGCACTAACTCCACCACCTCTCTGGGCAGCCTGTTCCCAATGCCAATCTCAACCACTCTTTCTTAGAAGACACTTTTCCTAATTTTTCTGTCTGCCAAAGATTGTCAAGTTTATAATTCCTCAGAGTTTCAGCACAACATAGGAAGTATACGAGGACAGCAGACAGTCCTGTGCACCAAATGGAGTTATGTAGTCTGCCACAGACATGGAGAGAAAACATCCTTTGTGCAAAACAAAGAAGAAGTTTTATGCAGACAGTCCAAAAATCGCCATATAAGTTAGAAGAACTTTTCTATTTGTCTAGATTTCCACAATCAGAAAGCGAAGCTCTGATTCTACTCCGGAAGATTAGTTCAAAAGACAAAGAACGTCAAAATCAAAGAGAATTACTACATTTGAGATTAATGGATGGTGGAGTTCATCAACCAGACAAGGAGAAAAACACATTAGTGGAGTAGTCCTTTCTTGCACCAAGAACTGGAAGAACTACAGACCTTGCAGCAATTATCATCTCCGTTAAGTACAAATACTTCAGTGTCAAGACATAAAAACAGAGTAGTTTTCAGATATAAGCCTCTCCAGAGAAGTGAAAGCTGTTGTTACGAGATAACTAATACTCATCTTTGAGATTATCTTACACAACAGAACACAGAATAAATAGAATCATACAAGTTTCCAACAGGAGATTAGTTACATATAACACCTTCTAGCCTATTGTACGCATCAGCAATTTTTCTTTACAAACTCCTACTTTCATACTTTCCACTGATTATTTTCTATTTTTTACCACCTATGCCTTTGCAGATTTGTGTGAGTTGATTATTTACACACACACACATTTTTATAGAGGAAAACTTCTCATTCACCATGCATATACTGTGATGAAATAGCAAAAAGTACATCATATTCCTGAAAACAATTTCCAAACATACATATGAATGACAAGAATGTGATTGGATGTAGTCAGTGTGGATTTACAAAGAGGAATTGATGCTTGACAAATATGACAGCCTTCCACAATTAGATGACTAGCTTCGTGGATGTGGGGAGAGAAGTTGCTCTTATGGACTGAAAACTGATGAAGAACTTGGCTCAGAGGGCTGTGATCTGCTGTCCTGTTGGAGGTCAGTCATTGGGGGTGTACTACAAAGGAGGATTGTCACTGGGGACAAAATTGTTTAACATCTTCATCATCAACCTGGGTGATGGAAAAGGCTGTACCCTCACTAAGTTTGCCAGTGATACAGAACTAGGAGAAATGTTTGATAACATCTCTGATGATCGCACTGCCATTCAGAGGGAACTCAACAGAACAGGGAAATAGGACAGCAGGAACCTCATGAAGTTCAATAGAAGGAAATAGAAAGCCCTGCTCCAGCAGAGGAACAATCCCAGCCACCAGTACACGCTGGAAAACAGCTTGTCAGGAAAAAAAAAAAACAAATTGGCCATGACACAGTATGTTGCAAAGAAAGACAACAATTTCCTTACCTGCGCAGCCGGAAGGTCAAGAGAAGTGATCCTTTCTCTCTACCCAACACTGAGGAGACACAGCCGCAGTGGTGTGTCAAGCGCTGTGCTCCCTGAGAGAAGAAAGAGAAAGGCTTACTCAAGCAAGCTCAGCAAAGGGCCATGAAGATGAGTAAGGGCTTGGAGTATCTGACATATGAAGAGAGTATGAAAGAAAGTGCATTATTCAGCCAGGAAAAAAGAAGGCTCAGGTATTGTTTGTTTCTTTTTCTGCATTTGTATGTATACTTGATTGGAAGGAAGAAGGAGCAAGACTGTTTTCAGTTAAGTGGACAAGACAAGATGCAGTGAGCACAAACTGAAATAGTAGGAATGTTATTTAAACATAAGAAAATGCTTTTTCACAGCAAGGGTGGTCAAACACTGGAGCAGGTTGCCCACAGAGGCTCTGAAATCCTCCATCTTGGAGATTCAAAACCCAACTGGTCACAGCCCTGAGCTCCCTTATTTGAGCAGGGAGTTGGAGTAGGTGCTCTCCAGAGGTCATTTCCAACCTTATTCAACGTGTGATATGCATTGGTAGGTCTCTCTTGTCAAATCTCAATATATTTAAAAAATATTAATGAATTCAGCCTTATAACACTCCTGAAAGGTGATAATTATGCACACAGTAACAATGCCCATCTAAAATCTGAAGCAGAGCAAAGGAAGGCAAAAGAGCATCTGAAGTCTCCTAAACAGGACAAGTCCTGACACTCCTACATTAATAACTAGACTGAACTGGATATTAAAAAGAATTTTTTTTTCCTTTAAATGTGCTATCTAATGAGTAAAAGAAAGAATGGCAGTGACTGCTTAAAAATTCTAAAACAGACTGATGGGGATAAGATGGGGAGATGACCTGAATTTTTTGCTGAATCTATTGATCTCTCCAAGGACATTAATACCATTTTGCCTCCCTTGCTATCAATTTGACTTTTCCTATTGACTTGTTCTGACTGAGCCATTTTAATTAGTAAGACTCCTTTCTTCTTCCCTTCCTATTGATGAAGACTGAGATACATCACAAAGGATATTTCACAAGGACAAGGGAAGCATTCAGATTAATAATTTTATTTCTGTTAATGAAAATAATTATAATCTTTTTTACTTTTGAAATGAATCGGTGTGATGCACAAGCTTCATTTGAGAGTATTTGGCTCTGCTTCCTATGGTATTGAGTTTACTCAAGAAATGGCTATTACAGCTTAGATTAGAGAAACATTAACAGAGTCAATGTCATCCAAGTGGCTAATTTCTTTCTGAGAAAACAATTGATTTTACTTGAACTATCAAGAATCCAGCTGTAACCTGCACGTTCCTAATTCTGTTTGCACTTGAGAGGAAGCTGGGGCAAGTCTCTGAGGTCCATTTTAAGCAAGAAAAATCAGCACAGCAAGCTTATAGTTACATGAAGTACACACAGACTCAAACATTTGACTTTTACTGGCGGAGGGACCCATTTCATAAGACTCTTTGAGCAAGATAATGGAGTAAACCTTCTGGAAAACTACATTAAGGCACAAGAAAAACTAAAAGGTGAAGGATGACAGCCAACATGGCTTCACTAAAGGCAAATCACGCTTAACAAATATGGGGTCCTTCTACAAGGGGGTTACGTCATTATTTGGTAATGGAAAAGCAACTGACATAACCTACCCAGACTTGTTCAATGCATTTGATCCTGCCCCACAGGAACATCCTTGTCTCCAAAATGGAGAGACATGGATTTGACAGATGGACTACTCAGTGGTTAAGGAACTGGTTGGACAGTCACACTCATAGAGTTGTAGTCAACAGTTCGATGTCCTGTTGGAGACAAGTGATGAGTGGCATTCCTTAAAAATCAGTATTAGAATCAGTATTATTTATCATCTTTGCCAACAACACAGTGAGATTGAGAGCACCTTCAGCAAGTTTGCAGAAAACACCAAGCCATGTGGTGTAGCTGACATGAAGGGATGTCATCTAGAGGGAGCTTGACAGGCTTGAGAGGTGGGCCCATGCAAATCTCATGAAGTTCAACAAGGCGAAATGCAAGATCCAACACATAGGTTATGGAAAACTCAAGCACAGATACAGATGTGGCTATGAATGGATTGAGAGCAGCTCTGTGGAGAAGGGCTTTAGAGTAGTGGCGGAGAAAAAACTAAATATAAGCAGGCAGTGTGCTCACAGCCAGAAAGCTAACTGTATCTTGGGCTGCATCAAAAGAGATACAGTCAGTAGGGTGAGGGAGGTGATTCTCTCCCTCTGCTCTGTCTTTGTGAGACCCCACTTGCAGTATTGCATTCAGCTCTGGGGCCCCCAGCACAAGAAGAATGTGGCCTTGTTGGAGCAGGTCCGGAGGAAACCATGAAGACAATCAGAGTGCAGGAGAACCTGTCCTACAAAGTTAGGCTTAGAGAGTTGCAGAGAAGGGAAGAACCTAGAAAAAGGAAGGCTCTGGGGAGATGTTATAGTAGCCTTTCTCTACCTAAAGGGGGCCCACAGAAAAGCTGGAGAGGTACTCTTCATTAGAGAGTGTAGTTATAGGTCAAGGGGTAATGGCTTTAAAATAAAAGAGGGCAGATTTAGATTAAATATTAGGAAGAAATTTTTTAGTCAGATGCTGTTGGAACAAGCTGCCCAGGGAAGCTGTGGATGCCCCATATCTGGAGGAGTTCATAGCCATGCAGTACGTGGCTTTGGGCAGGTGACCCTGCCCATGGCAGGGGGATTGGAACTAGGTGATGTTTAAGGTTCCTTTCAAACCAAACCACTTTATGATTCTATGATTTGCTAGAGTAAGCCTGTAACTAACAGTTTTCTGTTTGCTTTGTATTTAAGTGAGCAGCATGCATAAAGCAGCAGAGTAATAACCTTTATAGATGGGTTTAATTGCTCTCTTGTTGTGGCCCTCTGAGCTCTCTTTGTTGTGATTCTGCATGTTTTCCCATTTGCTTCAGTCTCTGAAACTCTGGAGATTCCATCTTCCTCTGTGAAAAATCACAGTGCTAGAACACTGGGGCAAAGCAATTTAGCCTTTTCACTGATGTCTTTGCCAGGACACGGATTTTACGGGTTGGCATAACACTTCCCCTGAAGCCTCTGCAGCCTGATGTTGCTCTGGATCACGGAGGACTCAGCAGGCACAGAAGATCTGTGCAAGTTTCTGATTCACTAACAGCTTTCAGCAGGCAAGTCTCAAGAAATCCTTCAAGCCATGAGCCAGCTGCTTAAAATAGGAGGGGATGGGACAAGTGACATCCACCTGAGCCTACACCCAGTCAGAGGCACTTCCTCTGTGAGAGAAGGCATAAACTGTGCACAACCAGATCAGCAATGAAAGCTAACCCTTGCAAAAGGGAGGAATCGGTTTTCTCTGCATCTTCAGATCCATCAGCATCGTGGTGTTCCTGCTCTGACAAGGACCCATGGTCATAAAACACCGCAGCTGTTTGTTTCCTAAGAATTTGCATGAACAACATGTCTCTGCATTGAATGTTATTCTGTTTCTATGCATTTCTATTCCGAATGTAGTTGACTTGTGAAAAGGCTTCAGGGTCCTTTAGGGACTTATCCTTGTTGGTTTTGCAGAGAAATAGAACGAGAGATTTCATGCAACTGTTCTGAGTGTAGCTTTTCCTCACTACTGTGATATGGTCAATTAATTTTTAAAGCAGCCACTAATAGAGCTTGCCTGTAAACTAGATGTTAGTCTGAGGAGAAGAAACAGTGACAGATTTTTTTCAATTAACTGAAGAGCAACACAGCAATGAGTGTATCAGTATTTGCTGTTGCATTGTGCACTCTCTGATGTCTGACTCATTTTTCTGCTTTTCAGTCTGCATGTCTGCAAAAGATTTCCAAGCTCTAGCTGCTCCATATAGAAACCAGCACATTAGCTTGGAAGGAAAAGATGGATGTTTTTCAATTCCATGTCTGCCCCATTATGTTGCTAAGCTCTCCTCTTCCTTTGGTTTTCAAAGATATATCTTGCTAACGGACATTATTATCTGCTGACATTTGTTAATAAGATATTTTTTTTTTAGTAAGAAAACACTGTTACAGCAGGTGCAGGATAATATATTGATTAATATTGTCTTCAGTAGATCAAGATTTAAGGGTGCTGGTAAGAAAACTACAGTGTAATTTAGCCAGTTCTCAATGTAATTCCCAGTAGTATCACTGCAAAAGAACTAGCCCAGTTAGGGGCCTATCAGTTCAGAGGAAATAAAAAGAGTCTAATTCTGATCTTGTACACACAGCTTTGCATTCGCATGGATCTATCAATTTAATTGTTGTTATCACTAATTTAGTGTATGCCAGCATTAAGAAAATTATGATAATGTTATCTGCCACGTACAATGTTGTTTGGAGAAGGTTGCTAAACCACAGAGAAGAGGGGGAAGGGAATAAGGCTACAGACATTATAGAGATGCCTCTGTTGCATTCACTACAGTGAATATAGAAGATGCAGTAAAAACAAAGAGTTTCTTTAAGCATTAGTATATTAGTATTATGCCTCTGCAAAGACTCTTCTGCTTTTGGAAGAAATGCATCCCTTCATGAAAAATTCATGATTGCCATTTCTGATCAGATAAGAAAATTATGAAAAGAAGCCTAAGCAGTAAACCTCAATTCCAGAGGTCTTGATAAACATTGCCAGGACAGGTACTAAGATCTTCATTTAGCCTTGAACATCCACAGCATCAATTTCAGTATCTGAAATACTCCCCATAGACCACCCTTCTACTCAACAAGGACAAACAGTTACTATTAAGTTGTAAAACATCTGCAACGTGTTCAGTAACTATTTCTGAGTGAGCTAAAATGACCATTACTCTCCTGATGATTATTAAACCATCAGATGATGAGGTCATCACCCACTGACATTCACTGACGCTGAATGTTTATGGAGACCAAACAGTGGATGTGAACACAGCCAGGTGGTGGATGGAGAGCTTCAGTGATGGTGACAATAACAATGAGTCACCTCAGCTGGTGCAGACTTTTACAGGCACAGTATGCAGCCTCTTCTTCATCGACAACAAAGATGGTGATGACTATGTTGAAAACTAGTGCTTTTTAGCTGAGAATTTGCTCTATCAAATAGTGTTATTGTGTTCTATCTGTTGTTGTTTCCATAGAAGCATTTTAGTCAAAATTTTGGTCACAACAATCCCAGGCAACCCTACAGGCTTAGGGAGGAGTGGATGGAAAGCTGCCTGATGGAAAGGGACCGTGGTGTACTGATGGACAGTCAGCTGAATATGAGCCAGCAGTGTGCCCAGGTGGCCAAGAAGGCCAATGGCATCCTGGCCTGTATCAGGAATGGTGTGCTGAGCAGGAATAGGGAAGTCATCCTGACCCTGTACTCGGCATTGGTGAGGCCTCACCTCGAGTACTGTGTTCAGTTTTGGGCACCTCAGTACAGAAAGGATATTGAGGTGCTGGAGCAGGTCCAAAGAAGGGCAACAAGGCTTGTGAAGGGCTTGGAGAATGTGCCCTATGAGGAGAGACTGAAGGAACTGGGGCTGTTTAATCTGGGGAAGAGGAGGCTGAGGGGAGACCTTATTGCTCTCTTCCAAGATCTGAAAGGTGCTTACAGCGAGAGAGGGGCTGGTCTCTTCTCGTTGGTGACAGGTGACAGGATGAGAGGAAATGGCCTCAAGTTGCGCCAGGGTAAGTTTAGGTTGGATATCAGGAAAAGCTTCTTTACTGAAAGGGTTGTTAAGCACTGGAATAGGCTCCCCAGGGAGGTGGTTGAGTCACCATCCCTGGATGTGTTTTAGAACCGTTTGGATGTGGTGCTCAGGGACATGATTTAGCAGAGGGTTGTTAGAGTTAGGGTACTACGGTTAGGTTTTGGTTGGACTTGATGGTCTTAAGGGTCTTTTCCAACCTGAGCAATTCTATGATTCTATGATTCTATAGAAACAAATAGGAGGCATTGCATTCTGAACAACCCATGTAAAACTACCAAGTGGCCTCAAACATCCAGCAATACCACTTCTCATTGTGCCCTGGAGATAACAGATTTAGGAACAAGTCCTGCATCAGCAACAACACAAGGTTTAGTACTTTGTGATTCTATCGGACTAGGAAAATGAGATTACAGCTCTCCAGCTGGGAATTGATCAATTCTTTCTAACAGTGTGACATTAAAAATGTGGCACTGTAGATGTAATTTCTATTTTAGGCTTTTTTTCACAGGTTTCTAAAATGTGTTAGTTACAAATTATCACTTCCTCAATGGCTTGCACCACTAAACCCATGGTGCTGAAGGCAATCATAGTACCAGCAAAGGACAGAATCTTATAACTTTTAGAAATTTCCTGTTCAGATATATAGCACAGTGTGACATGTTCAGATCCCAGAGTTTCATCTCCTATGCCTACTCTCCAGCTAAGCGTTGCAGCTGAGAAATGACAAGGGAAAAGCCTTGCCCCAGATTTTGCACCAGGCTGTAAACCTACAGCCAGGCCCTTCCAGCACTGTTGAAGAACAACCAGCAAGACCAAAAGATGACAAGCAGTACACACCAAAGTAATCCTGCTCTCACTAATAGTTTTCATCCTTTGCTCGCAGTAGTACTCCCTTATTTTAACCAGGTCCCT